>NW_028277591.1:0-300000 GCF_059751315.1 Micrasema longulum | reverse complement strand
CAATAACAAAATACATTAATCAATCAAATTATAACTATTCCAACCCAATCTTCTGAAGATGATTTGCTCTTTTTGATAAAATAACGTTGGTCACTTTATTTTTTAAGTTAGGCAGAGATAAACTAAATATATCAAAATGTGATGCATATTCATTCCCGGTATTCTGTAATCAACAACAAAAGGTGAGTTATATTGAGCTACCGTTCGAGAATTTTGACAATAAAATATTGTAGATGTTCTGCTTAATCTAGGTGGTACATAGAATGAAATCAATTTCAGTAGATCAGGGGTATCAAACGTTGGTTTTATTATTTTAAATAAAGTCGTATGATATTTATGTCGTATGACGTTATGATATTCCTATGATTTTTCATACTGAATAAATCATAATTTTATTTGAAAAACATTACATATTATACCTACCATATTCTCTTACATTAATAAAGATAAAAAAACTATTATTAATTCAAAAAAACCTTTTTCCATTAGCCATAATTTGAGCATACGTTTCACTCCTGTATTTAAATTACTATTTTTAATATTGTTTGGTAACACGTTAAATATTTTTGGTAAACTGTATTGCAGTGTCCTTTTGACACATTTATTGCAATATCTAGGAACAGCTAGCCCTTACATACTAGTAAACCTGGTGTTGTTATTATGTACCAACTTGTATTTATACTCGAAGTGCGACGCATGGTGACAAATTGAGTTGCTCTAACGTAGAGCCCTAACTGATTATTTAATTACAGATTTATACATTGACGACATAAAAATATTTTGGATCTGGTAGTATGCATCTTAATGTAGTAGCAAATTGATCATAGCATTTTGCAAAGTTTGAATACATATAAGCTTTACTTGATAACCTCCAGGAAGTTATAGGGTATAGGATTATTGATTCTGAAAAGGTAAAAAAATAATAGTAAAGTATTAACAGGGACATTATATTTTTATTTATGTATTTATTTTATTTATTTGGGCAACCAACAGCTATAATTATCATATATATATAAATATATGTATATATATATAACAAAACAAATAACAAATAAGCCAATTACAGGTTTTCACAAGTAGCATCACAGTAAGTTAAAAAATATTCTCGAACATAAAATGAATAGTAATTAAATGTAAATTCAAAAGAAAAGAAAAAATAATACGAATTATTTCGAAAGCAAACGCCGTACGTCATTAAGATTATTTGCAAATAAATATATGTTAAATGATTTATTTATTACATTAAAATTATTAAAAGTTCGCCATAAATATGAATTTTGCCTATAATTAGATGAAACAAGAGGTATGTGAAGAAGGGGGTTATTTATGAAAACTTTGGAAGGAACATTGATAGAAAGTTTGCATAGTAGTTTAGGAGAGTCAATCGAACCAGAGGCAATTTTTAGTAAATAAATTATATCCGCTATTTCACGACGTTTTTGCAGAGGCAATAAGTGATGTTTTTTACAAATCTGAATAAACTGGTCGGATTTAAACTCAAGTTTCAACCGGAAATACATGAACTTAACATTTTTTTTAACATTTATTTACTTATTGTTCTTAATCGCTTGAAACAGATTTCTTATTTGTACATCCCATTTAAAATTACAAAACATCGTTGAACCTTAATACACATATTGTTACTGTGCAAATTGATGGTGTTGTAAATTTTTTATTGTTCAGTGATCTTATGTGCATTAGTTTGGTTTTCTTAGAATTAATTATTTAACCTGCGGCATGGGACCATTTTTGCGGGTTCACAAAGAATTTTGATTGCAGCAATTTCTCTGCAGTTTTAAGATCCTCGTGAGACATAACTGAGATTAGTATTTTTTTAAATTCAATTTTTGTTACACCTACCATATAACACTTAACTCCAAAAGTCCTAAGTCCTGTGTTAATTTGGGATGAATAATAAACTGAAACAACAAAGATGGCAACAAATTATATTTAATATAAGAAACACCATTAAAGAATAAGACTTGTGTTTCGGATTCATTATCTTTTTATTCAAGTGTCCAGCCATTCCTTTCTTTGATTCCGGTGGTCCTTGATTTGAATTCCAATGTACTTCCATCGCTGACGGCGAGTCGAAAAAGCAACACGCGCGAACATATAACGAAAAACGTACCGCAAGCGTTACAGTGATTCTGTGGCCTTATTCTGTAAGTAATTCGTTTCGTTAATTCATTCGTATAGTATGCGAGGGAACGGGAGCGAAATACGATTTTCATTGCGTTACATTGAGATGGATATATGACGAACGAACGAACTTAAGAAACGAAATTATGACAGAATAAGCCTGCTGATCATCAAAAACAGACACCTTTTGTTAAAAGTGATTTGTGTACACGAAAACGTTATTTTTCTGGACCAGTGTCAAAAGGAGGAAACCGTAAGTCTTTACACCTTTGATTATTCCACGATTGACACTTAAAAATAACGTCAAATAGTTTGCATAAAATCAAACGTTCCCTGTTTTCTTCGAACACGCGTATCGCGAGAGAGCAGGAATTGTTTACAGTCCCGAGGTCGAAGGGATCGAGCATTCGACAACATGGCTCATCAATGTAAAAAGAACAAACATAAAAAATATTTCATTCACATGAAACAAACTGAAATAATTGAAAAAATTATCCAGGTGTTTCCCACTCAAATCCCTCCCGTCAAGAATAATACAGTCCCGGGCCGCGATTATAAAGGATATCTTCATCGGTACATACCGAGATGGTATACTTGACTTCTGTTCTATCTCTATCTACTTCGGTCTGTTCTACCGGCTTGTCATCTCGACATCGTATGATCGAATCCAATGAAAGACCCCGAAAATTTAGTCCGCGTTCCTTCCTTAATTAAAATTTAAAATTGTTATCATTTATATTTTAAATAGGCTTCTGTGATAAAAAGTTGACCCCTTCAAAGCGATTATAAACTCCAATTTATCCTAATTCAAGCAAAAAATGCTCGCTTGAATATGATTTTTGTATGACTTTTGACAATTACCAATACGGTATGCTTAACAATCGTCTGTATTTATCTACCAAGCAATTACAAAGCCAGTTTCTTTTACGTATTGATACGAACACTTAAGAAGATAATAAAACAGATGGAAAAAACATAAAGACACAATTATTTTTTTATAGTGGCAACATTTTTAGACCTAGATGCTCTTACATGTTAATAGAAGTGAATCAAGCCACATTATCTGTGAATCTAGGCATTTGTTTTCAAAACGGACAGTAATCTCTGAATTTAATTCGACTTCAAAATTGACTTACTTCTCTGTCATATTTTAATAGTCTTTTAAGAAATAAAGTGGCAACATCGGAACAATTAAAAATGTTAAATAAATCATAATTAAATGATAATATGCTCGGTGCAAGAAAGTTTTGTCACTTTTAATGTGTATCGAGGGGTACTACTAGACCCGTCGGTATTAACCGGTGTATTAACGTCAAAACTTGAAAGTGGGGGAAACGGCAGTGTATCTTCAAAATCGCTAGAGAGAATTATTTATCTTCAACTATGACATCATAATGAAGCTATGTTACTTTAGTGCGTTAATATGTGTACCGTGTCCTATGCTCCCCCTTGTAACATATCGATGTATCTACCCGGAACTTGGGTTGGTAGCGTATCTTCGTCGGGAGAATTTATATTTAACTTTTCCGTCATGGAAGGTATGACGTCTTTAGTCTTTAGCTTTCAATCATAATCGCGGCCTTAAACCACTCTCTTAAAAATAGGTTTTATCTCTGAGAGCTTAATACACTCTTCCAAAATATTTAACACCCTCGGATAAAGGAGAGGTGACTTTAAACAAAATTTGTACAGATTTTGGAAAATAATTAAGCCATTTATGAAATTAATTAACATGTTTATGAAATACCTTTTAATATTTGTTTTACTAACTATACTTATAGTTTGAAAATTCTGTTTCTCATAATGAAATACTAAGATTTGAATGAATGTGTGTATATGAGCAATGGGCATACGATCAGACGCTATTTGGCTCTACCAAACGGCCAACTAAATATCTCCAGGGAATTGAGCTGTGTAGTACATTTCAATAGTCTTTGTTCTACGAATTAGGGGTCATCTGCCGTGGAGAATATTTGTCACAATACGCTGTCTTCAAAATTTGATTCGACCAGAAATGTATACAACAATGTTTTGAGTATGCCCAGATGTTTGCATACTGGCTAGATTTGTATATCCAGTCCATCTACCTACCGTCAAATAAATTTTCATTTGTTAAAAATTAACTACGGGGCATGGTCAGGCTGAAAAATAATGCACAAATGCTTGTAGAACACAAACAAAAACAAAAAGTAAGATCGGTCAAAAAATATTTAAAGTACAATTTACTTCGAAATCATATATTTATTTTTCACCACCGTTACTGTTAATCCTAACACATTTTTCCTAACGTGTAACAATTTTTTTCATTTCATTTTCATAGACCTGTGACTTTAAGAAATCACACAAAAAAGTTGTGACAGGGTCAAATCGCATGACCTTGGTAGTCAAATCAGACCACCCCTGCGAGAGATAACCTTACCCTCAAATCTTTCATGCAGAATGTTAATCGTGGCGTCCACTGTGTAAAACTTAGCACCGTGCTACTTAACCGCATGTCATCTAGGTCTATATAATTCAGTTTGGGCCGTAAAAATTTGTTATCATTGTTCTGTAATGCTCGCCGTTGACAATGACCACCTCACTAGCGTCGTTTTCAAAAAAGTACGAACCAATGACGCCACCGGCCGAAAATCCAAACCAAACGGTATCTTTTTGAGGATGTATAATCACTTGGTGAATTGATGTCATCCCATATACAGCTTTTTTGCTTGTTAACACAACCATTCATACAAAAATGCGCCTCGTCGCTAAAAAATATTTTTTGGCAAAAATTGGGATCGTCTTCCAAACGATTGGAAGCCCAGTCAGTGAACAAACGGCGTTGTCTATGGTCATGAACGTTAAGTTACTGGTTCAATTGAATTTTTTATGGGTGTAAACTTAAGTCCGAAGCAATATTCACCAAGTTGAAGTCTGCGAAAGGCCGAGTTCTTGTGCACGGCAAAGAATCGACTGCCTTGGGTTCTGCTGTACACTTTTAAGGATGTTCTCGGCAGATCTGACGTTCCTTGAACTAACAAATGTTAGTTAATTGATAACCAAACCGGTCGTCTCAAATTTAGCTACCAAACGTTGAAGAGTTGGCTGTGAAGGGCCACCACGTCTACCGTAAAATGGGCGCAATGCGTGCAACGTTAACGAAAACTCATTTTGATAATAAAATTTTATCATTTGAACGTGTTTTTCAATTGTGTAACTTACCGTGATAATTTGGCATAAGTAACTAAATAATTAAAAAAATATTTGACAGATGTCATCAAAACAAAATGGCCGCCACGGGCCCTCAAAGTCTACTCGCGCCAGTTGAAAAACCCTTTACATAGCTACTCACAAAATATTTTTGTTCGCGATCTGTATTTTTTGCTAAAAAAAATAGCAGTTTAACAAAAATGGTTCTTTATACATTCTGAAATAAATAAAACTCATCTTAGATAAGGTTCATATTTCCCTAGGACCAATAATATACCATTTGTAAATTTTGCACGTAAGAAAAGCGCGGTTCCACTGCCCATCTCGAGGTATCATACTGTACCTATACTCCAACACTGCAGTTTATTAAATCACTATCATATTGATAACTTGCTCAATAAAAATATTTTTATGTTTTAAAAATATGTGCAAAGCATAACCTTATGACGTATACAAACACGTTATAGGTGTGTTGATGATGGCATCTAATATTTTTCTTAATTTGCAAACCATATGATATAAAATAATAATTATGTCAATAAAGACACTGGATTAAAAGTTCATCATGTTGAATATTAAACATTGAAATAAGATAACTTGTAAATTTTAGAAATTAAAAAAGCGATTCATAATAAGAAAAAAATATATATATAAATGACTAAATAAACAATATGTCCGTTCACTCCCGTCTAATTTTGAGCGTTTTCATCTCAAATTACGCTTTCCATCCTTAAACGAAAAGAATACTTTATTTATTAGTTTCATATGTGTAGCAGAAATAAAGGAAGACCGAGAAAGACATGGCATGACCAAATCCAACAAATACTTAAAGATGGACATGTCAAAAGTCGGAATAATCGGCGCGCGTGCATAAGAAGATGTATGAATGTAGAGGAAGCGAGATCTGTATGCAAAGATAGAGTGTTGTGGCGTTCTATCCTCTCTGCCTACCCTTACGGGGAAACGGCTTCATAGTTTGTTTGTTTTGTTTATATGTGTAGCAAATATGCTATTAAATTAATTGATAGTAAAATGGGATAGAATTCATTAGTCAAGCAAACCTCGCATAAGAAGCTTGTATAGTTTTGAAACCGGTCGGTAGAAAAACTAAGTGATTGGAAACAAAGTTGTTTTATTTAATTTATTGAAACTAAGTCAATTTTAAATGAAATTTATGTTACTTTTAAATATCAGGTTAATTCAATGTTTCGTATTTTTTAATAATAAGCCTTAGTCCCCATAGACTTCCTCAATGCTCCCAATTTTCTCTGGACCTTCAACCGCCCCCCTGAAGACCTTCAGTGCCTACAAGGAAGCGTTATCCCCCACTTTGAGAAAGACTACTCTACACGATCCTACCGGCAGACGTGGTACTACAACTTAATCCGCCAAAACATTAGTTCGGTTTCTTTTGGGTCCCCTACGTATCCCTTAATCCACGCATATTTAAGCGCATTGCGCCTAATAAAGACTAATGCGTCATAATTCAACGCAAATAAAAGACGTGTCTATAGGTAGATGATAAAAACGAAGATAAGTTTTCATGATATGTTTCAAATGGGTACTTAATCGGAATAAACATTTTGTGAAACAGTAACATAAAATCGTCTGTTCCCATTATAATAATGTTTGCGCTAACACACACGTTCGATACTTAATATTTAGGAAGAAACATCTTGTCAACTAATGCCATTGTTGTTTCGTGCCCCAAAACCATCGTTATAATGTTAATTTTCCCGCCATACACTTTAACAGAATGTCGGGAGGATTTGTGGGTTCCATTTCGACCCCAAATCTAAAAGAAAAACACAAAACGGCCTACAATAAAAGGCGGGTAATTGCTGCGATCGCCATCTTTGGGCGGAAAACTGCCCGTTATTTCAAAGAAACAAATGCTCGCTCTGTTTTTAAATTTGAAAGCGTTATTATCTCATTGTGGGCAAGTTTCGGCTGCTGAAAGGATAATAAAACATAAAATGGCAGCGTCATTGTTAAAATAACCTTTAAAGCAAACGTTCAAACGGAACGATCTTTATATTACACTTAAGTAAGATATAAATAAATATAATACTTATGCAAAGATAAAGAACATTTTATAGAAGGGAAAATAGAAATCTAGGCATTTACAGGGCTTATGAACTGTCATTGTCTGGTTTAAGTAGCCAATATACGCACTGTGTAACATTCGCCATTCTGCCTATATTTAAACATCTGTATTCCTTTCATTCTTCCATCTATTGATCTTTGAGATGTTAAGAACTGAAAATTGTATTATTGATGAGATTATGATGAGATCTTATCTGAGATTGAGATGAGAGTCTGACCTAATTATTTCTCCTACATATTAGGCAACGCCTGAAAATGCATTTCAAATTTGTAAGCTTTTTCTTGGACCAGCTTGTTTCATAAACAATTTTTTGAGTTGTACCAAATTTTCCTCAAACGAGAGAGTAAAAACAGTTAAAAAATAATCCTAAACAGCATAATAACATATCTTTTTTTTTCGTTTTTCATCAGTTTGTGAATAATAAAAATTTAAATTAAGCTTAAACAAAAAATAACAAACAGTGTATGCAAGTTTATGCAAAGCGGGGAAAGATGTATTTGAATTGAAACAAATGGACAAAATAACACTTGTGTTAGTCGTAAATAACATTCCCAATTCCGCTATGTGTGTTTTCTCGTATTTCGGTGGTTTCCGCTTTCCCGTTTTAATCTTATTTAGAATGAATATAAACGAGATGTTTTTTAACATTTTGTTTCGTATTTACTGCGACTTTGTGTCGTCACCCCGTTTAACATAAATTGCCAATACAGGGTCATAAAATGGGCGGTGAGTGAATACGTAGGTACACTTTGTAAACCTCAACTGTTTGTTAGCGAAAAAAATTATAATTAAAAGTACATTAAAATAGACAGGATGTCAATAAATGTTTGTTAAAATTGTTTGCATGTTTCAAGATAAAATACATACATACCTGTCTTTTTGTCAAGACATTGAATACTACAGACCGGATTATAAGCATCCTACAAAGGTTTAAATATGCATGAAAAATGCTTAAAATATGCTAATAAAGTGTGATTTATACAAAATATAATATTGTTGTGTTTATTTATTTTTATTTACGAAGGTAAACAAGAACAAAAAACATAAAAGGAAAAATAATGAAACCCACCAAGCCGCAAAACCGGCTTGTCAGCAGGTTTCTTATTTTTCCTTTTCAATGAAAAAAGTTTATAAAGTAATATAATATTCTATTTTATTTTATTTTATTTTATTTTATTTTATTTTATTTTATTTTATTTTATTTTATTTTATTTTATTTTATTTTATTTTATTTTATTTTATTTTATTTTATTTTATTTTATTTTATTTTATTTTATTTTATTTTATTTTATTTTATTTTATTTTATTTTATTTTATTTTATTTTATTTTATTTTATTTTATTTTATTTTATTAGGGAAATCAACAGTTCTACATACATATTTTTAGTAAAAAAAAACAGATATAGTGTATAAACTCAGAACTAATAACAGATTTCCACATGGTATACAAAGTTAGTAAAGAAAATATATTACATATCAAATAAATACGTACAATATATACATAAAAAATGTTATTTTCATGTTCTCAATAATCAAAGATTTTTTAAATATTAATTTAAGAACATTAAGTTACTGTAAATTGGGCGAGATAAGGACAAAAATGCTTGAAGAGAGGATAAGGAGGGGAGGGGAGATGTACATATTTATTATTATAATATCTACTAAGTTACATAATACATTTTTAGTGTAAATTTTAAATCTGACAGAGTGATGTTTGTGTGATCTTTATTTTTATATTTTGTATTGTACATTGAAAAAGTCCTACGAAAAAAAGCATTTTAAACATACGATGTTTTACTTATTGGTACATGAAACAGGTGGTACCGTCTACAAATCCTGGCTGGCACATGTATTGTTATTAAACCAAGCAGCTCTGTACAGTCAACCATTACTGTCATAATTTTGTAAAGCAGTAGTTGGTCCGCAGTCACTCTGCGGTATTGTAGAGAAATGATTCCATGGAAGGTGGAGGCAGTGAGAGTAGATACATAAGAAATACCGGTTTTGTATTTATTTTAATATAATATATAATATAGCACAAATTTTACCTAACAATATTAGGCCAGCTTTTAATACTAATAATAACATAGGTAAAATATCAACAAATTGTAAAAATAAGGATGATTAATTAAATCATTCGGGAATTTATAAATTAAATTGTTTAAATTGCCCAAATTTCTATATTAAAAAAAACTTCACGTAAATTTAAAGTTAGAATCAAAAAACATATAAGATGTCTGAGTAATAATAATTTTTCAGAATTCGCAAATCATCTTATATCCGAAAACCGTGAATTTAATCAAGAAACGTATGTAGAAATTTGGCATGTCAATAAAAATGGTTTTCGTTTAGATAATTTAGAACGATTAGAAATTAGTAAAGCCATTAATCAAAAACTTCAAATAATAAATAATCAATTAAATTTAACTTCGAGTCCTCTTTTAAAACTATTCCCGTTATGATTTATTTTATCTTCTTTCTCTCTCTTTCTTTAGATTTTCTTCTTCTCTTTCATGCAATATTTTATTATATAAATAGCAACGCGTGTAATTATAAGTTAGTTAAATTCCTGACGATGAGGTAGTAACCTCAAAACCGGTCGAGGTGTAATTGAAAAAAGATTGAGTGGTTTATACAAATTTATAAACAAATAAATGTAAAATGTCATACCACAAAGTGAAAAATGTTTTTGATAACAATAATGTAATATAAACATTACTAAAAACTAAAAGCATACGTATTTTTTACACAAAATTTATTTACAAAAATTTGAATGGATGACTGTTAACATAAAATAATAATCGATGTAAAGCCTTGTTTCATATTAGCTATTTAATTATTTTTTTCTTAAAAGTTTTGTCAACATTTTCTTTTAAGATCTGCTAAGAAATATTATTGAAAATTTTAGTAATTGTATAATGAAGTGTTGTTTGGTCATACTTGTTTACAAATTTTGGTACTGACAAGCCTTCACGTTGTGCTAGCCTTGTGTAATGTGTATGTATATACCTTTTCTGGTAGTTACTATCAAATCGATATCTAGTTACAAATTTAAGCCATAGAAGAGCATTCACGGACAGGCACCCTTGCTTTTTAAAAAGTTCGGGTTCCTCGTCCTTATCAATTCTAGCTGATCTGTTAATTAATTTAAGAGCCAATTTTTGTAAATATTGAATTTTTATAATGTTGGTTTTAAAAGAAAGGCCCTAACTGGTAATACCATACCTAATAATTGATTACGCTAATGGTTGATAAATAAGTCTTAATGCTTTTATTGAAACAAAATATTATATTCTAAATATGATGCCTAAAATATTATAAAAAATAACAGTTATTATTTATTTATTAGGAAAAACTTACGCAATCTTTATTTTAATTAATACAGTGGAGGGGCTTACTGTCGGGGTTATTATTTGTGTTGGTCAACAGATTATTGTCGACTGTACTATTGTCTCTGTAGGAAGGTCGACTGACGACGGACTTCAAAAATATTAATAGTACCATCAAAACTCTTTACTGCTCACTAGTTCGACCTCATCTAGAATATGCTTTATCAATTTTGTCTCCATTCTATACTCAGAGTAATAATTTTCTAGAGAAGCCCTTACGCTCAATTGCATAGAACAAAGCGTTCTAATTTTTTGGTTTGGTTATAGTTTAACAACTAATTAATGAACGGTTTCGTTTAGCGCTCGCAATTCTTAACCCAAGTATTGACGGCCATAAAACATATTGTTGTAATCTGTAGCTAAGTTCATAGTCAATAATCATTGAATGGTTTTTCTCTGTACAGGTGACTCAGCTAGGTTATTACTCTAAGATTTTATAGGACTCATATTGACCATATCGAGTCTGTCCAACACCGTTCTTTAAGATAATTAGCATGGTTGCACGGATGGCAAAGGGGTAATTATTCCTATTTTTTAAAACAGCAATCTCTTGATCTGTCTTCATTGGAGAAACGAAGAACCGAGATGGACCTTATATGCATTTTCAAAATACTGCAATAAGTGTTGTCTAATTTCTTTTGCAATAAATTTCTTTTCACGTTCCCAACCATGTCACCAGAAGCCAAAATCGGCTATTCATCAGATCTTCTAAGAGCAACTTTTGTTTTCATGCCCCGATGCCCAAAATGTGTAGATTAGTCAATTTGTCACACAACTTGGAATTCTTTGGGATAGATCTTCCGGCTTTTTGTAGATCTCCTCACCACTTAAGCAGTGTGGGATGAATATGAATTGGCATGGTTTAGCTTGGAGTATATATGTTGATCGTGTTTTTGAATATATTGTATACCAACATTTTATTGCCCTTGTTTGTCTTTGCTGCATAATTTTATGTTATTTTTGTTTAGTTTTTGGTACATGTGTTTCTTGATATAACTGTTGTTATTGGCTAAGGCCATATATATATAAAAAAAAATAAAGATTCCAAGCCAAGGTTGGTGTGTCAAATGTTTTCAAACTTTTCTCTTAGTTTATGAGAGAATATCTGTGTTAATTATTATTATTATTGTTAAGGTCAGCTACAAGATTAGAGTAATAACGCGCTACTAATAATCAGCCCTCCGGACATCGTTTTACGGCCCTATGGGCCTCAATTGATCGGCCTCGGGCCTTGGTTGGTTAAACTCATAAGCACCTTAAAATATCGCTCATTTGGGCTTCACATTTTTTTTGTTGGTTCAGAGTAATCTAAATGTAATAAAGAAGAATTTATCACTCAAAATATTA
Source organism: Micrasema longulum (assembly GCF_059751315.1). NCBI lineage: Eukaryota > Metazoa > Arthropoda > Insecta > Trichoptera > Brachycentridae > Micrasema > Micrasema longulum. The sequence goes on along the minus strand of NW_028277591.1, from coordinate 287,826 downwards.
TCAAAACCACACAAAATTTACAGATATAATATTATCAATATCTACACAAAAAATTCAGTTAGCAAGCGATTAACATTGAACAACGAAGTAATCGAAATTTAAAATAATAACAGTCAGCTGTCGCTGACTATTACATGCTAGTTAATTCAGCCCATCGGGCCTCATGTAATCAGCCCTGTGGGCCTTAATGATTTTTTTCCAAAAGCCTCGGCTAATTAGGATCTCGGATGCGCTGTATTAGTTACCCATTATACAAATAAATACATTTTTAAGAATCACTTTGTAAAGCATCTTTGAGGGGTTTTCCATAATAATAATATTGATAAAAAAGCATGAAGGTTTTATAAAGACTAAGTTAAAAGTTATGCCTCGGCATAGTGTTAGAATAAGTATTGCACAGTAAAATTTCCTAATCCTTGAATAAAGTTAAACTCGGTATAAAGCTGTGAAAGCGACCATAGTTACTTATTCCACGCTTATACCTGGGCACAACCCGGTAACGCGCTGAAATAAACCCGCGATCCGTCATCTGTCAAATTGTTCTATGGTAAAATGGATTGCATTTATCTCAAATTTAAAAAAATATAAAACACACTATTTTTCCAGAGATTTTAAAGTAAAATATCGTTTAGAGTGTAAAACCACGACCAATCTTCACTCGATTTCTTTTAGCAAAATTTTCACCCGCGAGTAGAAGCAAAATAAATAAAAACCAAAAAAATATTAAAATAACAAGGATCCACCCACCCTAATTTTACCGGATCGAACGGATTGGCACGATACGTGTTAAACGGGTACGTACATGCCAGACACAATCAATAATCTTTAGAATAATAATAATATATAAGATAACATTTTCATTTTATTAGTGGGTTAGAAGAAATTTGTATTTGGCATTGAGCCCACCGAGGTAAAATTTATATTATATAAAAAAGTTCAATATAAAAATTGCCAGCGTTGGGAGGATCTGACACGGCACACATACAAAAACCAATTCTGTTGCCTAAGTAGAGCATATGGAATTCACAAAATCTCTCCGGTAAACTGTTAGCTGTGGATTTCTAGGACCGTGAGATTCTGATATCTGTAAAGTAGGTAAGCTTTATTTAAGCTGAGTGAGACATTTTTAACATATGCCCGTAATTGAATCATAAAAAAACTACTAAAGAACATCTGAACTTCATTTTCCACTTTGTGTGAACATAATTAAGTATCTATTTCAATTTGTCGTCATATTAAAAAGAATTCTTGTTTTTGTAGTTTTTGGCAGATAAACGTGTAAACAATTAATCGCTGGCTTATTATTCTAGGTGCAAAGTAAATCCTGTTTAACAAATCATTTTCAGTTCTCTGAATATAAAAGTTTCAAATGAAATTGAGAAAATTAAGCAAATTGTTTGAAGTTTGAAGAAATTGTGGATTAAAGAGAATTATACTTTGTCTTTCTGAGAGAATATTTACATAATATTTTGAATATCAAAAGCATTGCTTAGAGAAAATATAAATTTAACAAACAAATCAAAGCCCTTTACGTCATCAATAAGGATAGAAAGCTACACTTCTGTATCTTTTCACGTAGACCTCGCTTCCTTCACATTTTTGCAGCTTCTTTACATTATTCGGATATGCCCATCGTAAGCATTTGCTGACTTTAATTTAAAGGTTTTATTTAGTTCGTTTATAAGATCTCAAAAATATATTTTTGGTCTTCGGTGTCAATATAGTTCTGTGTGCGAAATATAATAAAGCTGTGTTTAGTTTTTGACACGGGACCACAAACCGATTTTTTATCTTATTTTCCAATTTGCAGCTTAAAATAATTATATTAATTTTCTTATATTTGGGTTGTTTTTTTGGTTCATTTTGAGGTCAAAATAGTAAATTGCGTCTTGTAAATTAACTAATGAATTTGTTATCGAAACCCGAGCATAAATATATGAAAAGGTCAAACTTATTTTTATTTGTTTTATTTTTAGTAGAACAGACCCGCTTATAATTAATCAGAAGAAATAGATTTCATAACCCATACAGAATAAACAACGATCGAGCAGTTTATTTTTTCTCGCAATGTTTACAAAAGCATACATCATTATCTGTTTTTTGTTCATTATTATGTTTGCCGGATTTCAACGTAGAATACCAATTTATTTTTTTAATACATATTTGATATACTCTTAAAGTTGGGTCGTTATTAAATATTCCAAAATAACATAATATCCGTTGCAGCGATATTGTGATTGAAAACTACTTAAATGAGTGCGTAGAGGGGGGGTCCATTTGCTTGCCAGAAGCCGCTTGGCAAGCGTACGTCAGCATCAACCAAACGTCAGCATCCACACGCTTGCAAACGCGGCAGTTAATCCTGAGCGTTCATTGGTTCAAGCCAAAGTATGATGTATATTTAACTGTTGCTTTCTTTGATCTGTGCACAAAATGCCGACAGCGTCCCAAACAGCCCAAAGGCAAGCTATTCGCACCTTCCACACGCTTACGCTTGTCGACGCATGGCAAGCGTTTGGAACACTTTTATGGCCACTGTTATAATTGTGTATAGTCTTTTTTGGGTATTTATTTACTTTATTTTTATTTTATTAACATAAACGGCAAATATGCCTTTTACAAAAATGTATAATACTAACATATTTGGCTTAATATATATATTTTTTAAAACGTAAATTTCCCTATACTCAAGATAAATTCAAAAAATTTAACCTAAAAATGATACAAGATTTATATTTAAAAAATTAACCTAAAAATTATACAGCATATTCAGTAGAAAGTTTAAACAATTCAAGAATAAATGTAAAAAACCAAATTAAATAATAAAACATTCTAAAGTAATACAACAAGAAAATCAAATGAATTTAAAAATCATATGAAAAAACAAAATGACAGGTCATAAGACCTGTAAATGCCTAGACTTCAATATTCCCTTCTCAAAAATGTTTTTCCTCTCTGTTGAAATGAATTTAAATATGAATTTCTCCCTAGGGAGGAAATCCAGCCAGTCTGCAAGCATTTTGACATAATTAAACATTGTTGAATTACTAACTGGTAAAAGAAGAAGAATAAAAATTGGAAAATTGTTTTCAGGCGTTGCCTAGTAGGTGATTTAGTTCAGCCGTAGAATCTCACCCTAGGCAGTTCCCTAGGGAAGAAATCCAGCCAGTCTGCAAGCATTTGGACATAATCAAACATTGTTAGTTCAGATATTTGAAAAAAAACATAAAGATATACTTGTTAACAAAAAGGCGGACTGAGTTGCGCCTCGCAGGATATCACATAGTACGCTAAATTTAGTCTCGGAAGGGCGCAGCTCAACACCAAAGTATTCCATACTCACTCCTCTCCCTTCAGCGCGTTTTACTACGGCCTCTCTTGTCTTGAAATCAATCGGAAGAACTTTTGCAAGCATAGGAAGAGTCTCAGACGCCACAGTCCAATATGGCCTTGTCAGTGCCAGCAGAGGAACCCTCTGTCCACTAAGAAGTGCGAGTCTAGCCACTCCGTTATCCAAACGATGTACCTATACTTCGGCCGCATCGTAACCTGAGCCACATAGGATCCATGATATATTTATTTATTTATACATTTGATCAAAAATACAATTTTATGTTCACTTTGCCAAGCTAACAAGGGGACATTCCCCGTTCCAAACTAGGCAATTACATTTTAATACACCATAATAGTTTACAAGTTAATAAAAAGCACAAACTAATAAAATAAAAACTTACTCGATACATTTACATACACACATTCAAATACACACATACACACATATACACATTAAAATAATAAAATAATAGTAAATAAATAAATAATAAATAAATAAATATATACATACATACACATATAAATACATTTATATATGTACACATATATACATATACACATATACATACATATAAACCTACACACACATGTACATACACCCATGCGCATACACATACATACATTTATAAAACATAACAATTTTTAAAATTTAATGCAAAACTTCATGATTGCCATTTGTAAATATATTTTTTTTAATTATTCTTTATTTTCATATTTTGTTTTCTACATCCAGTAAGCATCTCCAATCCGCAGCATGCATTAACCTTTCTGACTCCCTGCAACCAATGTCATCAAAGAGCGAGGTCAACACCTTTCGCAACTTGACAACACTCCCCCTTTTTCACGACTCTGGCAAAAAGTTATGGACCTTCTTGCCAACTTAATAGTGTTGCCTCGACGCCAGAACAGTGTTGACCCCTTCACTTAGTATCAGATCCCTACTGGAGTATCTTGTATTATGGTTGCGGTTGACGCTTGGGTTTTTATTTGTCTCTATTTATGTGTGTAATCACTACCGTTCTCAATATATACTGTTGAATAATATTAAGTACTGTGAATTCGTTGAAAAGCAAGTCACTTGGATAACGAAATGTTTTTTTTAATTATTCGGATTAGAGATTTCTGTGATCCGCAGGGCTGAAAATCCGAATTTAAACCACCAAAATGAAGAATTGAAGAAATATGGATGTTCCACAGTGTGTCAAGTGGCCACTTAAACCAGCCAACGGCAGGTCATTAGCCCTGTAAATGCTTAGACTTCCATATTCCCTTTTCTTAAATGTTCTCCATCTCTGATGTAAATTTTTAATTATAACTGGTGTCTAAATACGAAAGGAAAAACATGCCTAAAAGATAGTTTTTGTTTTCATACGTAATCCAGAAAAGAGCGAAAGTACTGGTAATGTGTGGCTAACAATCGGTCGATATTTTCTTTTCCTCATCTGACCTTCTCAAGTTTTATTTCTGTCTCATCTAAACACGTGCTACGGGTTTCGTCACTCCACACCTTGTGTTCACTTCTCAGCTAGCTTCTTGCGGAGTTTATAATTAATATAAATTGCCTAGTGGTATTTTCGAGCCCCCTTAGCGCTTGGAAAGACCCGAAGACAATGGGTAGAATCTGAACGATTTCTTCATGGATACATATCGATATGGTAAAAAAAAATATGTACGAAAATGTGTATATTTGGACGAAAGTTTGAAGTCGCTTCGCGGGTTACCTGTAATTTAACGTGTTTTAAAAAAAAATGGACACATATTATATTTTTCGTACATAACACATAATTTCACTTAGTAGATAAAATTCAATCCAAATTTTAAGTTATCATTGTAACACGGGTACAGATGCACGTAACAATCACCCACGTCCATCGAGTAATATTACATTATTTAATTAAGTCAGGTTTATCAACTTTTATCAATGTTTTTTCTTTTTTTTTCATGTGTTATTTCCCTCACATTTTTAAATTTTTCATACATATTTTTTTTTTTAAAAAAGGATCATTTTTATCTTTTTGATTTACCCAAATATTTCATTTTGAGGGCCATTTTTAACGAGTTATAAATAACTCACTATTAAAAAATCTAGACAGGCAAGACAGAGTCTTTTGTTTTACACTGAAAACGCGTCAACAAACTATTTTAAACAATCTACAATACCTAGAATATGCGACCAATATAACAATATATTTACCGAGGCAGATATTTTTTGTGACAATGTTTGTAAATTTAGGTCAAAATTTATAGAAATTTTGAGAGAAGCAGACATTTAACATTATTATTATATAAATATTTTTTCATTTCGTTTTTTTTACATTTATTATATTGAACATAATTTAAATTATTGTATTAAGTGTAAACAATTTTTTTGGTGTGTGCGTGAATTTATTACCTAATATACAAAGAAATTGGCAATATATGTGTACATACTGTTTGTTTACCTGATAAAATAAATAAATAAAAGATGGGAATCAAGTTGCGGTAGAGTGGGATTTGAACAATGAACCTTTGAGCCGTGAGTCCGAGACACTAGACATGAAATATATAAATCAATAAATAATCGTTCACTGATATATCAATCTTCCACGCACCTTTTTTTTTTTTTTAAAGAAATATTTGCGTTCTTATAATTTATGCAAACATTTAATTTTGAGGGCCATTTTCAACGAGTTGTAAATAACTCACTATTAGAAAATGGAAACCAAGTTGGGGTAGAATGGGATTCGAACCACGGACCTTCTATCTGAGTCAGAGACCTAGCCACGGGACCACAACCCGATTTAATTTAAAAGGTTTATTATATATGTATTATTAGGTTTTCAAGACGTTAATCAACACAAAATATGTGTCATATAAAGGGTTAATTAATGACATTCAACTAATTCAATGAGTTTTTAACACTTTGAGTACCGACCGAATACACATAGAATTTACCCTGTACCCGGCCCATTTTTGTGAAATTTCCTGCTTTGTGAAGGGTTTCTTAAAAGTGTCCTAACTATAAAAATACTGGATCAAATCAATTAAAACTTCTGATAATTATTTCAAACAATTTAAAACATTTTTGTTCGATAGTTTTGCCAAAATTGGCCTTTATGGAGAGCCACATTGCAATGTTCGCACACATACAGGTGTCACTCCTTTTTTTGTGCTTTGTATCCCGAAGCCGTGTAAACACGTGAATATAATAACCACGCGTTGTGTCCCGGTCCCGTGTTTTCACGTAGTTTACCAGCAGCGAAAAAGTACTAATAAAAGTCACTAGATGTTAATAAAATGCACTTTTTAAGACAGCTGGTAAACCACGTGAAAACACGGGACACTAGGCGTGGTTATATTATCACGTATTTACACGGCTCCGGGATAAAAAGTATTAAATTATGAACACGAAGATCAAGGTTGTCAACTCATGCTTGTTAGAAAACGATATAAGTCAGTTTTTTTATCGGGTTGTGATCCCGTGGCTAGTGTCGCGGACTCTTGGATCAAAAGTCCACGTTTCAAATCTCATTTTGCCGCAACTAAACTCGAATTTTCTCATAGTGAGTTATTTACAACTCGTTGAAAATGCCCCCTAAAATGAAATATCTGAGTATATCATAAGTTACTAAGAGATCCTCAAAAAATATTTTTAATTTACGTAAAACTCGCTCGTACAGGGATCAAAAATGTTTTAAGTTATCTCAAATTTTTGTGGACGAGCTGGATGAAAAATTTTTCGTCTTGCCATCGAATTAAATAAAGGAGCAAATTTCGATCAAATGTTTAATGTAGGTAAGGTGATTTGTCTTATGTTTCAGGTGCCAGTTCAGTAACGGTGAAATATTTTACAACGGTGATTTTTCTTCATACAAACATCATCCCGTATTTTTTCTCTGGATTGTGGTATGAAATAAGTGTTTTTTTTTACACTCTATGGATATTTTTTATTTTTCTTGATAAATTGTTTATTATGAAAACTAGGACTATCCAAAAACCCTTAAAAGCTTCTAATTTAATTTGTCGTCTTTGGACATACGGTATACAAATATAAAAATAATTTATGATAAATAATGGAGACAGATTTCAATAGTCTAGCTGACTGGATGAGATTAAATAAATTAAGTTTGAATGTTAAAAAAACAAGTTATATGATTTTTGGAAACAAACATACATAAATATCAACATTTCTTTTGGAACTGGCTTTATTGAAAATACCAATGTAACTAAATACTTGGGACTATTTACTGACTCCAAACTTTCATGGAGCTACCAATTTGAGAATGTAAAATCAAAAATAGTACTCGTAACTGGCGTGTTGTATAGACATCGAGGCTTGCTTCCTCATTCTGTTTAGTTTGCCGTCTACTACACTATGATTCATTCCCACCTATCTTATCTATCTCCGTATCATGTATATGGGGTTTTGCCAGCAAAAATCAAATCTCGGAAATACAAGTTCTTCAGAACATTCTTGGACTAAAATGTAATTCCCATGTCAAGGATATCTACCGACAAACAAAAATACTTCCTTTCAAGGTGATGCCACTTCATGGTGTAACCAATACTATTTGAAATATCATAAACTTTTCTGCTCACACAAATTTAAAATAAACATTTGTTCATGATATTCACAATTACAAAACGCGTTACTCGGGGAATCTTCATGTGTCTAAGTTTCGCTCAACAAAGTTCGGCAGTAGGTCTTTGGAAAATATTGGCCATTCCGAATATAATAAACTGCCCGATGAGCTAAAACACGAAAAATTTAATAAAAAATCCAGAAGTGTCGGGTTGTGGTCCTGTGGCTAGTGTCTCAGACTCACGGACCAAAGGTCCGTGGTTCGAAACCCACTCTACCCCAAATCGATTCCATTTTCTAAAAGTGAGTTTTTTACAACTTGTTGAAAATGGCCCTAAAAATTAAATATTTGTGTAAATCATAAGAACGCAAATATTTATTTTTATTAAAAAAAAAAGTGTCGCAATTAAAAAATATTTCTTAAATCTTTTTGATAGTGATAATTATTAATGTAATTTATATAGATGATGTTAAGTATTGTGTTTAATGTTTCTTCTACATTAATGTTTTCTTTCTATTTCAAATGTATGTATGATATTATGTTTTATCAAAAAAATGTTTTTTTTTTATGTACGGTCCTAATTGAGTTTCTTTAATAACTTCTGGGAGTATGAAATGTACTTTTTGTTTAAAATGTTTTATCAATAATAATAATAAATGCAAGAGAAATTTTATTCTGATACTCATTCTAAAAAAAAACAACCAAATCGGTTTAGTTCTGGGGTGCAGAAAACAGAATTTATATTTATTTGTTTATTGTAGTTTTCACTACAATTTTTAATAAAATATAAAATGTACAAAACGTTTTTAAAACTGTGATTTTATTTGAATCCTACATATGAAACATATTATTTATTACGGAAACGTTTGAAAAATAACTTTAATTGTTTGTTTTAATAGTTTTTTAACTCACTAAGCTAATTGCTAAGTGGTTTGTATCAGCAGCTGTGCGCTTTGATAATCCGAGAAGACGACAAACTCGACTTGACAGTTTTATGAGACTAATTCAATATTAAATGTATTGGTTTTGACAAGCATAAGAAACGAAAAATGAAAAAACTTGTAGACGTCAAATCATCTCGTAAAAAATGATATAAATTATTATCTTCATTTTTAAACTCAAGGGAAAAAAGTTTGGGTTTTTACACAGTAATTAAATTTTACTGCTTATTTTGATCTTCTGTTTATTACGGAAAATGATATAATTGTTTCTTTCACTTAAAAACAAATAAACCGCTTGTAATATAAAATTTCAGTGTTACGAAAAATCAGAAATAAAAAATATTTTCTTACACGCTGTTAAATAAAAGCATTAAATTGTACGGCGAAGGTTCTCGAAAATGTGCAAAAAAAAACATTTTTTTTGAGCTGCGCAGAATTTCACTCGGATAAACCAAAAATAAAGTTTGAGCTACGTCAGAAGATCATTCGGATAAATCAATGATAAAGTTTCAGCTACGTCAGAAGTTCACTCGGATAAACCAATGATAAAGTGTTGTGATAGATTTTTGGTTTCTCTTTTTAAAAAAAATTAGTATAAATATAAATGAGAAGGGAGGTCAGGGTTGTAAAGATATATAGGAATGTTTCCGGCGTTTCTTGAGAGTGGACAGAGAAGGTGCATTTTTTATATGAAGAGGTAGCTCATTCCAAAGTCTGACAACTTGAACATTGCCGAAAAGTGATGTCCTATGTCGAGAAATGGAAAGTGTTCTCTTCTGAGAAGAGTGTAGCGAATGACCATGATCTCAAAAGTAAATGAAATTCTCAGCAAGATGTTTTGGTGCGCAAGGGTTGTAAATAATATTCTGAAGACCTTTCTATCACTATAGAGATTTAAATATTTAACTGAGAAAAAAAAATATTCCCCAGGTGACTTATTATTTTAGTAGGCATGATCTTAATAAAATGATTTTAATCCACTATTAATCATTAGATTTTAAATCGATTTCGAAACTAAATAAAAAGTTTCAGTTTTTGAATAAAATCATTTCGATGGGTGTAAAAAATCTATGTTTAAATCACTATTCACATAAATCATACCATTTTACTTAAAAACAATAATTAATACAAGCTTTTTTAAAATAAAAAGTTGCGTCAAAATCCCACTTGTAAGTTGGATTTTTTTTCCTATTCAAATAAACGTTTTGATTTCCTCATAAAACTTTGAAAAAAGAACCCCATAACTTTAAAATGACATCATGGTTTCACCGCTAATTATGAGAAAAGCATTGCATAGCCACGTTATTTTCCTTTACAGGACGGATGATATAATGGGTCCCTTACCAACTTCCGTAATGCACAAGAGCTTTGTTGAGCTTTGAAAGTTAGCGTAAATGCAACATTGATAAATGCAGATTTATTCTCTTTTCAAGCTTCAGAAACTGTTTTAAATAAGCTTCATAATTGTGAAAATGCAGGCTTTTCAAAGTACTATTCCAGTTTTTGAACTGTGCGGTTGTTAGTTGAAATGCAAATAGGGACTTTGCAATTAATACCATTGACCAATTTCACCGTGGCAATACAGGGTATGATTGAATTTCAAATATGCGAGTTGTTTGTTTAAATTGTGATGATACAATAAAATAAATTTGGTAAAATATCCAACATAAAACACTTCTATTGGATTTTCATTTAAATTATTAATTGACAATTCTTGAGGGAATTCCATTGTAATGGTGTAATAACTTATATTAACATATATGTTACTAATTTAGGAAGAGAAAAATCCGAAAACCATCCAATAAACATTCTAAAATAATAAATGGTATATATATATTGTTTAATTTTAGTGTATTTTAGTGTAGTCATGTTATTGTTTATTTTTGCACAAAAATGTCTGCCTTAAAACAGGTTGTACCTAGTTAGACAGATTAGACACAATCCAGAGAAATCTATTACCTAAGTATGTGTCTAGTAGATATAGAAATTATTTTTTTGTTAATAAACCATGAATATTATCAAGTTTACATTTGAAGCACTAATTTTGTGGTTATTCATTATAGTAAAATAAACAAACCTTGACAAAGAAGCTTGTTTGCTTTGAAACCGGTCGGTGGAAAAAAAAAAAAAAAAAATTGGTGGTTAAAAACAAAGTTGTTTTATTTATTTTATTCATGATTATTATAATTATTTTTATTAAATTACCAGTCTAAAAATGCCCATTAGAGGGTGAAAGCGTTAACTTGTCAAACAAATAAGTGGAAGTGTACCAAGTATTTTTAATTAGTAACTTATATGTAAATATAAGTTATAACATTATTACTTTTATTGGATTTAATTCTACTTTTAGTTTTTTAAATACATGGGACGCGTTTCATCTTGTTGGAACATTGTCAAACTAACATAAGTATTTGCAAATAGGTGCATAATAGTGTTTATAGTTTATGGGGTATATTTATGGGATATGTATATATTTTTTTTAAAGTTGAATCCCATCCACAAAGTGTGTTATCAATCATACGGTTCAGGTGTCAGTCCAGAAACTATGAAATGAGGGTACTATTTGCAAACCAGGCAAAATCCAAAATCTAAAAAAAGTTAGATATTCATTGGAACTTTTTAAGAATACAATTCTTACAATAATTCTAACATGGTCAGTTAAAAATACGGCTTTGTTTGTAAGAACTTGACTTTTAAATTATCGGGTTTGTTGCAAACATGGCAACCTCTACTTGAGTATTGTAAAGTTGGAATGTATAAAATTAAATTTATTATTTCTCTACTGTTTCTTGACATAATCATGCTTATATCATCACTGTTACGTATAAAATATTTACTGATTGTAATAAAATATTGAAGTTTATAAAAAAGTTGAAGTTTAGTATTATATTAGTTTTTTGTGATTTGCTCAAAATAAATTTTGATAAAGCTTACCGTGAATGTAAATTGCTGTTATTTATATGAAAATATGTAAGCACAGAATATTTTTATATTTTATTATTTACACTTTTTAAAAAATGAGCAATAAATGATTATTGGTTTTTTGTATATTTTTAATAGGTATTAATCCCTTTTCCGTGGCTTGGATTAAGGAGAATTCATCTTGTCTCAAGCTTATACTTTTCATTTAAAATTCGGTTTTATACCTTTGGAGCACGAGGCTTTTCTGTTAAAAAATTCAAAGCCTTTTGAAAGTTAAGGCTCGATGTTCATCCTGTAAGCTCTAAATATTTTTGACATCAACAGTCGTGAAAGTTAACACTGTGGATTAGCCAAGCTTACGGTAGGAAAAGGTCCTGAAAGCTTTCATGACTCACTTTTAATTGAACGTAATTTTTAATTCATTTAGTGAAATCATGGATAACGAGAAGAACAAATTAAAGTATCCCGTAAAATTATTTGGGAGAGCTCTTAATAAAGCAAGCATCCAATTTGATATACCTTATCTAAATTTTATTAACGTTAAATCAGGTGTATCTAGGAACTAAATATTAACAAAATAAGTAAATTAAAATTCGTTTTGAAATCACCAAGAATTTTTAATTTAGTTAAAAGGTTACAGATAGTTTTACATTTATTTCAACAGAGAGGGAAAAAAAATTGTGAAGGGAATATGGAAGTCTAGGCATTTACAGGGCTTATGACCTGTCATTGGCTGGTTTAAGTGGCCACTTTACACACTGTGTAACATTCACCATTCTGCCCATGTTTGAACATCCACATTTCCTCAACTCTTCCATCTGTCGACTTTTGTGAACAGGTCATAAGCCCTGTAAATGTCTAGACTTCCATATTCCCTTCACAAATTTTTTTCCCTCTCTGTTGAAATAAATTTGAATATGAACAACTCCCTAGGGAGGAAATCCAGCCAGTCTGCAAGCATTTGGACATAATCAAACATTGTTGGGTTACAGACAGAGCTAATAAATAAACACTTTGGAGTAGATTTATTATTTTCTTATTGTACAGTGTATGTATTGTATAGCTGGGCGTAAATTATAGTTCCTCTCCAACCGTAGCTTATAATATTATAATAAATTTGAAAATAAGTTGTTATACTCGTATGTTAGAAAACAATGAGTTAATGTTTATAAGTTGTTAGTGTGTAGTAGTGTAGTCATGTTTAAACAAACAGTGGAAAAAAGAAGGCTATTTATTTAATAGCATTGTTTTATACATTATTCTTTACAAAAAATTGTGACAAATTGTCAACAATGGAAACTTTAAAAAAATAGTGCGCCTGTAACCTTGAAATCATAAAATTTTATATGAATCCATTAAAACCGTTTAAGAATGCATCAGTTTTTGACGCAAAAGTACCTTAATTTTGCTATTTGGAACACTAAACCCATAATTAATAATCTACAACAGTGCGACTAAAAATGAACTGACATTTTTTGATAAATACATAATATTTCAAATATCTGCCTTCTAATAACATTCAAGATGATTAATCAAACCGCTCATACACGCGTTTGTGTAATATTTATGTAAAAAAGTGAATTGAACAGGAATGTTACGTCTCATATAACGAAATAATACGGACCAAAATGGACACTAAGTCGTTGGAAAATAGGCATAATCCTCCAGTAACTACACACGTGCGTTTCCAGAAATTATCAAGCAGCCAGTGGGCCAAATGGCAACGGTATCTACTTACTGTATACAAAAGCTTCTCTTCGGACATCTATCTCCCTTTGTTAACCATGGAGTTGAAACAATGTTTTATTTATTTAGTTTTTTATTGCTTACTTCTTGGCATGAACACTTGACAAATTTACTACTATACTCTATTTTTTGTAAATTTATTGATATCATTTTAACTTTGCTAGAATTCTACTCATCCTTGCGCTTTGTAGCTGGACGATGATTGGTTATCTAGCTTTCATATATCAACTTTAAAATACCTAAATTTTGTAAATGGGGTCTAGAATTCCAATCGTCACACTCTCCTTTATTTTTTCACACATACACACATTCGCATACACACACATGAATACAAACGTCACTTGCATACAATTACGTAAACTCTTTTCTTATATAATATGTATTGTTATATTTACAGTGGATTTTTTTTATTGGCTCTAAACGGCTTAATTGATTTACGTGCGGTTTTCGGAGAAATAAATATATTTGCTCTGTGCGTGTTTGTAGATATAAAAATCTTTAATCGAATATGTAAAAATGAAGTGAGGAGCATTAATGTTTTATTCATCGATCTACCAGGGTTGCATTCGAGGAGAATGCATTTGCAAAAAAATGGAAAGATGTTGTTTTTTTGTGTATAAAAAAGTTTGTTTTTCAATGTTTACAAACAGCATTTGTTTTTTGTGGATCCCAATCAGATTCTTTCCTTAAATTCCTTATGATTTCAACCCATTTATTTATTTTTATTGGATTTTTGGTAATACAAAAATAATATTAAAGTCAATACATTTTTAAAAATCGTATTCCTACATAAGTACAACCCTTTGTCGCTGAGACGACCAGAATTTGACGTTTGCAAACAGAATGCCATATTTGAAAAAATATTAATTATATGTTTTGGAATTCAACCATAAACAGGTACATGCTTAAATTCAATATTTTTTTAATATTGTCAATTTTTCGTTTTGAAATTTAATCACAAACAAGTACCTAGGTACTAGTACCTAGGTTCTAGGTCCTACTTATCAATAAAAAGTATTTTTCCAAGGCAAGCCAACGTTCAGGCAAGACAATGTCTGTCGGGTCAGCTTGTTTACATATATATTATAAAATTTACATTTAAAGCACTAACTTTGTCGTACCAAAATAAATATAGAATAACTTTGTTTTTAAAATATTATTTTTAATTTTTTCTACCAACTGGTTTCAAAGCCACAAGCTTATTTATCAAGGTATACTAAACTGATGAATTATATCCTTATTTTATTTGTGATCATTATTTTATTTGTGACTTATAATTCCATATGTATCAATGAAATATTAAGTAATCACTTCTTCTTTTTGTCGTGTCTTATCAGGTTTCCCCGACGTTAGCGTTCACTACAGCGAAAGGATCTCAGTCTTGCGCTACTCTGAAGCCAGGACAACTGCTTGTTGGATGTACTCGCCATAGTGATTCCTTGAAAAAGATGATCAGAATGGTTTCCCGTTGCCTTCTCTGGTGGATTTTTCTGTCGGGGTTACCTTCCCTTAACTGGTTGGTTCTTATTTAGAAGGTGCCTCACCTTTCATACTCTCGTTATCTGCTGCGATTACACCGTAATGAGTGTGATCCTATTGCCCAGGGTTCACGACGTGGACGCTAACGAGTTGGACTAGTCAGTGGTGTTGCCGGTAAAATGCAACTGTGCATTCGTTGCATTTAATAGAATCACACTCTCCAGCAAGATGTGACTCACTGCAACCCTACTGACGGTTCGAACCCATGTTACCTTGTTTAAGTAATCACTGTTAACATAAAATAGGCTAGAATTCTTTAGTTAAGTTTACCTTGATAAAGAAACTTGTTTAGTTTTGAAACCGGTTCGTAGAAAAATAAATGGTTAAAAACAAAATAGTTTTATATAAATGTTATTTTATGGTCACAAAATATTATTTTTCTTACAAAATAAATAAGTTAATAAGATTCTTACTTACGATTTGTATGCTTAAGGTTTTTGCAATAATTTGGATAATACAAAGTTCAAAAGATGTGTTATCGAAAAGTTTCTTAAGAAAAATATTTGGCTTACATTAAATACTTGGTTATTTATCTGAGATTGAAAAACTTTCTTCGATCAATAATTTCCATTCCATATTAATTTGACTGGATTTCTGATTTTCCTGAAATGGTTTGACAGTTAATTAATGTTTCATTTTTTTCAAAAAGGTTGTCAATGAAGGCTTTTTCTAAACTTACGTATTTTTTTCCCATTAATGAGTTTCTTTTGGATTTCCTCGTGACAAATATTAAAAACCATCGTAATTCGTATTTTTTTATATTAATTTATGTTTGGCTTTTTAAGGATCCAACACACAAGCTAGCCGGCCAGTTTTTTGTATATTTTACGTCCTTATACAGTCTTACATCCCGCCTTATTTAAAAAAAAAAAATACAATTCAAGACGACTTTCTCTCAGCTCATCTTTTGTCTCCGAACTGACAAATGAACGAATATATTGGTTCTAGTTATTTAATACGATGTACGGGGACGAAATAAAGAAAAGTGATATAAATAAAAATAAGTTTTTTTTTTTAATCATTGTCTTAAATTCCAAGTTAAGTGGGTAAAAAAATAAAAGAACAAACCAAACAATTGAAAGCAGTGTAAAAGAAGGTGTTTTTTAATATTTTTTCTCATATTTCGGTATTTAAAAAGACTTGATTTAATTTTGATTATTTAATTTTAGTATTTAATTTTTAAAACATTTATTTTATTGATATATTTAAGATTTCTAAAATTTTAATGTATAAATTATTATATTGTGTTACCAAAATATGTATGGAGAGAAATCCCTGCAAAAAAACTGCTTTTGCAGTTTGGCGGGAATTAAATAATTATTCAAAGGAATGCACATGTAAAATTTTTCAATATTATTACTTTTTTTTAAATCTCTTATATATATATATATATTCCCAAAGTTTGACTGTATTATATTGAAATTTAACTCACATTCGTTTTAATGCATTCCGAGTATTGTTTAGCTAACTTGATTTGGGATTTTTTAATAAAATTTCTGTTTCCGGCGTACGGACCTTGACAAGAAAGATATTTTCTCAAGTTTTTACCAAAGTTCCTGCATTTATTTCGTATGGTTTCCTAATTTTAAGAAAAATTTCAATGTACATCTTAGAACTTTGTTTTTTAACCTGTAGGTCGTGACCCCGCAGGGGGATGCCTTGCTTGAGGGGTCGCGGTCACAAGCAAGACAAAAGTAAAATGCAGGGGATGAAAAACTGTCATAGAAGTAATATAAAAAAGTAGGTCCTGGGAGGGATGGGGTAGTCAAGTTTAGTCGTGATTGTAGAACAACGACGGATGCGCAAAAAATGCGTCATTGACTTTTGTTATATTTGATATTGAAAAAGGCTTTATATTCCAGGTTTGAAAAATATATGTGTAACTAATCGAAGTAGCAAGGGCATTATTTTATACTTATATAGTTATGATAAAAAGCGTGAAAAAAATAACCGCTCTCATGTAAGGTTGAAGAAAATCACATGCGTCGTTGTTCTATGATCGTGACAATTTTTTAAAGCCTTGCTAGAGATGCCAACACCACCGAACGTGCATGTTCGGACATAGTGATGTTTGCATCCCCTTTAACTTTGCATGTAATTTATGTATTTTTTCGTAAAAACTATTTATACTTGGTGATGGTAAAGATGAAAGTATTTTCTAGTATTTGCATGTTGGTGCACTGAGTGGCCTGACGAAGAGACGTGTATATTTTGAAACCAGTAGACATAAAATAATATACTAATATTTACGAATATTCGTTAAAAATTTTGACCAAAAAGTTAATGCTTTAAACATAAATAACATGTTGTATGATTAATCTGTACTAAAAATAATAACAATAAAAAAATTCAACCATACGGAAAATTGGATTTAGATAATGTATTCTTAAGTGCAGTAAAAATAAGAAAATTATATCGTTTTACGAAGTGTGTTGAAAATGTACCTATGAAAAAATTAATAAAAATGATTTTTAGAAAAACGAACTACTTTGAATGACGTCACCAGTTCCTCCAAATCAACCAATGATAAGAGAGTTGTGATAGATTTCCGGTTTACGGTCAGGCAACTGACCAATCAGCAAAACTCATCGAGCAGAAGTGGAAGAGAACTTGAGACGTCACACGCGTAGTAATTTCAAAAATACAAAACTATCACTACTAGCGCTAATAAGACGATACATTTTATTAGCTTAGTTTTTTTTTTATTAGCTTAGTTAAATAGATTTTGTTTTATTAAAACACCAAACACCATCATTGAAAACATTTCAATATATTTAATGAAAATGTCGAGATAAAATTAAAACAGAAAAAATATTATATAAAAGAAATAACAATTCACTGAATATTAAAAGTCCTTCATTTTATTCTCTTGCTCAACATATTCGTATATGCAATGTAACTGACAGTCACATCAGGACCAAAAGTTTAAAAACTTGGGGCTTAATACCGTAAAATGCCTTAAAAAAAGGAAATATCCCTTTTTTTGTCTATGAAACACTCGAGTAAAAACATTTTTTTCACTGCTTATTAGTTGCATAAAAAATATTTTTACATTTATAACTTTGGATTCCCTCGAAAATGCTCCATTGCATTGGCCACGCTCCTAATATGCCACGATTCGGGTAAACTTTGAGCTTTGTTTGTGACCGTTAAAATTTAAATAGAACATCGTCACGAGTCAAGACATCATAATTATCGTGGCCAAACATGTCGCATTTTCGTAGGGACATGTTTTTTAATTAAAAAAAATAATGATATGCATGACAACATTTCTCCGAAATATCCATATAGATTTCGAAAATAAAATTATTTCATCTAAATCCATATCATATATTTTGATCGGTATTCATGGTATGTGATATTTCCTTATTCTAGTTTATATAAATACATAAGATAATTTTAACGAAGACAAACAACACACGTGTCAGAAATAAATTAAAATAAAATTCAACATCTGTCAATATAATGTAAATATATCTTCCTTCGATTAATTAATCGAATTTTTCATCTATTTTTCACTCAGCGTGATATGATCATTTCTTTTTAGCTCAGTACTGTAGATGTGTTTTATCGCTATCAGTAAATCTTGTGGCAAAAGCTATAGTAATAAATTCCCAACAACAATGACAGAATTGATATTTTTCTTGAAAAAAAAAACTGCGTTGGTGGGTAAAAAACTTAATTATGTTAAAAAAATATAAAATATATACGTTACTGCCTTTAATAAATAATTAATATGCATATTGTGGGCATACAAAAGAAATTGACCAAGTGACAATAATGTTCTGGGGAGCCATTTTAGTGTTTTTCTAGAGTTCAATTGCTTCTCAAAGATCAGATTTTTCAAGTAGCTGGTTGGTAATTTTACATTATATGGACAGTATTTTCAACTTTCCTGTAAATTAAACTTTTAAATAAAATATAAAAATTGAAAAGTATGGTCAATTTTACCCGTAAAATTTGTCATGAAATCTTACAGATAATCATTTTTGTTTCGTTCATTGAGGGAGGTTGTATTTTATTTTATAACTATAAATTTGTTTTGGGAATTTTTATTTCAATAATCCATGTTTTAATATTTATGAAGGTTAAATAAACACAGAAATAGAAAATAAATGTAATAGAACAAATAATTAAGAAGTGTTACGAAATAATCTAAAGAATACATTTTATTAATTAACTTTTTATAAAAAAACCGTATCTGTCAAATACAAATCGTATACTAACTTACTAACTACTAAGTACTAACTCTAACTAACTCTTTATTGGTGATATCACCTACAAGTAAAATTCACTAACTGTTACTTGGTCTATTCTTTGGATCTTAAATTTACTAATAAAAGTGACTATTTGCGTTGGTCAGTTTTACTTGTCAAAAATCTGTGAGCTTCTATCAAATGGTCACATATTTTACAAATTACTTTTTTTTGGAGTGTCGGATCGACTTGAAATTTTTACCAGTTAAGTAATATGCTAATACAATGTCAAAAAATTAATTATCTCAATTTCGTCATTTTTGCAAATGGTCACTTTTACTTGTATAACCACGATATGTTCGGGTAACAAAAGTGGGTTTGGACGTGTAGAGCGAATGGACGGTGAAAGAAGGGCTAAAATTATTTACAATGCGAATTTTTCTAGATGCAAAAAACAAGGAAGACCGAGAAACACATGGCATGACCAAATTTAACAAGCACTTGAACAAAGACATGACAAAAGTCGGAATGATTGAATGTTAGAGAAAGTATATTACGGGAAAGAGGCGTAGTGGTTTGTGGTTTGTTTTGTTCATAAATAATGTTACCTATGTTCAAATATTTCACCCGAAATTTTTATTTAAAAAATACTGTTTATAAGGTTAGTAGGACTGTCGTCGACACGTACGTGTCAATTTTAAACACAATCTGTCTTGTAGTTTGTGGCAGCTGTGAAAACAAATCGATATTTGGTGTGTTCTGCAGATTTTGCTTTAATTTTCCTCAAAAAGCGAGAATCTGTCGCTGAAGAGATACTTTCTATGGACGATATTGCCATTCAGCGCATTATTACGGATAATGAAACGTGGATGCATGAATATGACGTGGAAACAAGTAGACAATCTTTGGAGTGGCGTCCAACTGAGCCAAAACCCAAAACACCAAGGGAAAGTCGTTTAAGAATCAAAAATGTCGACTGTTTTTTTTTATTATCATGTGCTGTGGACTCAGACTTCTTTTCAACAGGTAAAAAGATTAGTACAAAATACTATTGAGGCATATTGAAGCGTTTGAGGGAGAATATTTATGGTTTTTTATTGTAAAAGTCGTTCCCGTTCACCGTATTCACCTGGTTTTATTTATTTATTAGTTTATACATACATTGTTACAAAAATGGCACAAAAAACACTCTGGGAAGTTCTGATTGTACTAGGAATAGGCTCAGTATATGAAAGGTCAGCAAGCCAGAAATATTAGTATGCCTAATGTTACAATCGGTTCCTATATGGGTTTGGCTGCTTGTAACTTTTTTCTGTTCTTTAAACTAAAAATACCTCTTAACGTAAAGCATTTGGACTTGATTGAGGTGATAAAATAAAATTCTCAGAGAGAGCTGAAGCTATCCTGGATAGCTTCAACTATCCAGGGTGCTACGAGAAGTGCTTTAATGATTGAAAAAAAACGTTGGAATACATGCATAGCCTCTAATGGAAAGTACTGTGAAGGAGATACAATAAATATTGATGAGTAATTGAGCTAAAGTCGTTTTTTTACAAATCCTGGGTCATATTTGAACATATGATGATAAATTAAAATTGACTTGTTATCATAATTTCCCTATCTGTTTTCGCCACATTTACTATATGTGTACACACATACATAGCATATTAATAGGATGAGGCTTTCAAATTTATTTGCTACCTACTGGGCCCTGCTTAAGATGTTGCAATGCCTACGGTGGGTACCAATTATTGTCCCGGCCCCATAATAACAACTGAACTGATTGTGAGTGCATGTACTATTAATATTCTCACCGCGATCGCGAATAAGTTATTTTTGCGATCAATAACCCATTAAATCCGCTGTGTCGTGTAATCGTCAAGTGCCTCACCCTCCAAAACACAAGACCTGATGTGATTTTGACTGCCGTGACAGAAATTCCAGACAATTAAGGTGCCAGAACCCAGTACAAGGTAGGTAATTGCATTTATTGTATTTAGGGTTCGGTGGCAAAGTAAATAAGGATAACGCATCCCGCGAACCAGACAATTTCGAGCACTCATCTGCCAACAATCAAGTGGGGCGATCACTATCTAAACTAGTTTACTAAAGGCAGTGGATCTTAATCATCTGTTACACAAAAGGAAGGTGGTCAGTTTTAAAGGCAATTACAAATTGCTTCACACTAATTTGTTATAAAATTTGTTTTATTTAATTGTTACACATTTACATAATTATTGCAGCAAATTACATTTTATAAAGTAAAAGCGTACAAAGATATTTTTTGTTTTTACTGATAACTCATCTAAACTACCCAATTAGGGATTGCTTTGCCGTTCTGAGGCAGTAAATAATGTGATTTTCGTCATAAATATCATTTACTTAAATAAGACATTTCGATCCATTTTTATGGTTTTTCAAACCTTAAGTTACAACGTAATACATGTCAAATAGTTTATAAATGAGATACACATGTATACTCGTACATTATTATTACTAAAGCTCATTTAAAAATATGTTTTTGTGAGCCTTTACTTCCAGATTGGAAAGCAAATAATAAATATGCTACGAATACCTAAATTCTAAATCACTACCAGTAAAACTAGAAATCAACTTACGCCCTTCTACGTTCAACGACAATTTATCTGACTTCCCCGACCAATACTGATTAAAAATGCAGCCAACTCCTTCCTCAGCCTGGCAATCCCACCACATTTCCATGAATCTGGGATAAGGTTATATATCCTTGGGCCTTTATAGTATTGCTGCCTTTGAGCCAAAAAAGTATTACCTCCTCTGTGTAGAATCAGATCCTCAATAAATATAGGGATTTGAATTTATTCAAAATAAAATATTGACAGAGAATACCTAATTTACTCATTTTTTGTAATCGTTTGAAAAAACGGGCAGAACTTGTGTTAACAGCATCAAATCAGTGAACGATTCATGGCATCTTCACCTTTATTATCTTGAACAGAAAGTGTCAAAAATGCTCACTTTCGTCTACTTAACATTCCATTTTGAAAGATTGTAATCAAATATAATAAATATACGTAACGGAAATGTACTCAAGTATAATAACATACGTAACGTAAATATAATCATATATAATATTTTACGTAACGTTAATTTAATCAAATATTCAATTCAATTAAATTAAATTCACTTATTTTAAATACATATACATTATTAAAATATATTCAATACGTACATATTATAAAAAAGAAAAATAAATACACGAAAGAGACTCATGTCAAAGTAGTAGAAGAATCCTGCTCCGGAAAACCCCTTCGGATACATGGAACTGATCAATATCCAGAGCGATGTTGTTTAGCAAAGCGGTAGCCATTCCAACAGGCAGACCCAAGGGCATGTTGGTCCTGAACATCGGAATATGAAACAATCTATGCTGACGCTGTCTTAGGTAATTATTAAGAACATAAAAACCAATGCTTATCATAATCTCAGAAATTTCGATCATACTGCGCAACAATCGATAAAATGTGTAGTCAAATACACATTCCTTCTAGTCTCTAAACTGTTGTAGCCGAGCATACCCTGGAGAAACTCGGTCGGGTAGAGCCAAGGATAACACTCGCACTCTCTCATATAGAGGTATCTCAGAAACTTCTTTTGGATTTTCTCTATCATAAGAGAGTACTTCAGTTCATGTGGCCCCCAAATCATCGATCCACTCTCGAGTCTACTTTTCACCAAGGAGTTGTAAAGAGTTCTCAGTACGCGGGTATTTTCGAAAACCCTGGCAGTACGCAGAAAAAATCCAAACATCTTCAATGCATTACCACTGATTGTCTCTATGTGTTCATGAAATGTCAGAGTGCTCACAAATCTAACGCCCAGATCCTTAACATTCGATGTTCGTATCAGATTCTGGTCATTCATTTTGTAGCGAAAAAAAATAGTTTTTTGGGCCCTAGTGAAATATAATAATATACGTAACGTACGTCTTCACTGTACCCACCTTTAATAAAATATAAAAAAATAATAACAAATGTAAAATAACCTGCAGACAAGCCTCGGCTTTGCGGGAACAACAATACAAATGACCGTTGTTATGCAGAAAGCAGCCAGCCATAGAAAAGTAAAACTAAAATAATAGCAATTAGGTGAAAAGAGTGAATAATTAAAACCACAAAACAGTTGGAATGTTTTTTACTTTGACAATTGATAAATGATGCACACATTCGTTTTTTATTTATAAAAAAAAATGATTATGTATTTGATCAGTTTAAATGATTTTTAAAGTCTGGCTGACCACACAACCTTAGGCGTGCATTTTGCAGAAAACAGCCAGCCCTAGTAAAGGTCTGATGTTCGTTGTATTATTCTGTTTAAAGGGACTTCATTGTAAAGAATCACATAACTAATTTGTTATACCTAAAATCTTTTTAAATAATTTAATTCTGTGGTAAAGGAATTTGGGTTATCTTTGTAAGTCTGGCTAACTTAAAATATGCATTTTGCAGAAAACAACCGGATCTAATATTGAATGATACCCCATTCTAACTTTGAATGTATAAGGTAACATTTTGTATTAGAACTGTTTGTTTAAAGGTATTTTAAATACTTGTGAATGTATACACCTTAAATAAAATAAATAAAACAACTTTGTTTTTAAACACTTATTTTTATTTTTCACCGACCGGTTTCAATGCAAACAAGCTTCTTTTTCAAGGTTTACGTAACTAATGAATTGATTCCTTTTTATTTTATTTCTATCATGTTCACTAAATACTACACGTGGACCCAATAAATCAAGTGTTTTTTTTTCATACACGGGTGGTAATCTGATATCATTATTTTCGAAGTAAGACAGAAACTTAGGTTTTCACAGAAACTTAGGTTTTGTTATCCGCACTTGCCAAGTTTTTAATGATATTGGTAGTATCAAATTGATTTATTTCGCTTACGTTCGCAGTCTCCTTGAATATGCCTCCTCTGAGTGGTCTCCTCAGTATTTCATACACACGATAAGGCTTGAAAATATTCAGAAAACATTTTTGAGACATCTCAATTGGAGATCCAGATTTACGGACCTTAACTATAAAACTTCTTGTCATAAACATAATATACTTAGTCTTGAGGATTGTCGTTTGGTATTAGATATGGGGATTTAACATGACATTCTTAATGAACGTCTTGATAGTCCTGTTCTGGTTTCTGAGTTGGCCCTTAAGCTGGAGTTTCCTAGGACAGCGGTGCCCGTATCTAAACGGCCGTAGTGAACGGTGATGTGGTGGACAGCCGTCGTAACGGTGACTAGAGAGTGGTTTCCTAGGAAAACAGTGTTAAATGGTGTCGATAACACCGTTTTCCTAGGAAACCACACTTTAGTCACCGTTACGACGGCTGTCCACCGCATCACCGTTCACTACGGCCGTTAAAAGACGGGCACCGCTGTCCTAGGAAACCCTAGCTTTGATGTACCTGGCTACCGCACCCGTCACACGAATCTATCTCTTTTCCATGTGCCTACAGTTCGCACCAACTATGCACAGAACTCTCCTCTGATTCGCTTGGCGCGTAATTATAATTTATTTTTCATAACATAGACATATTTAACTGCAGTAAACTCACTTTTAAAACCAAAATTAAAAAACTATTATATGAAAAAAAATATGTTTCTCCAAAAAAAAAAAAAAAATTTTACATAATAAATTTAAGTTGTTTCTATTCACTCATATCAAACACACACTTACCCTGTCCCTAAACCTACCCTCACACCCATATACAATCACACACATATTCACATACCTACCAAAACCACACTCCACTTTTTTACTCACGCATCCTCACACAAAAAAAAAACTCGCACTATATCTAACTAAAGTGGCTTTTTATAATTGTATTTATGTGGAAAACTGATTTGGCTTTATTTTATGTTTTTTTATAATGTTATGTATATTTTTTTGTATTGCTGTTGTTTTTCTGAATAAACAATTTTTTTTTAAAAAAAGACAGGAGAGGACTAAAAGCGGACTGAAACCGGTCGGTGAAAAATAAAAATTAGTGGTTAAAAACAAAGTTGTTTTATTTATTTTATTATAATGAATAACCACAAAGTTAGTGCTTCAAATATAAACTTTATATTGTATACACCTTAATTTATTTAAGAGAACTAGATTTCTGTCAGCATCTTTACCGTGAGATTTTCCTAGTGCTGTGGGTGTTTTCTGCAAATTGAAAACTTATATTTTTGTGATCAGCACTACTTTCAGATTGTAATTAGTACAGTTGTTTGTATGAAAGCGGGCTGGCTTTTTTTAGCGAAACATTAAATTGACCTTACGGCTACTTTCTGCATAACTACGTTCAATTATGTTTGCTATTTTGTTGTTGAAATAAATAGATATTTATAAAAAAATATATTCAAAAAATAAAACAGGATGTCTGTAGAGCAGGATTTTTTTTTCGATTGATGTACGAGTATAACCATAAAATTAAGAATAGTTCAGAAGGAGCGTAGAATCATATTTGAATACATCGGACTGCGTCCAGAATGACCCCACTATGCCCCACTTTCACCGCGAGCATTCATGATTTCGCCGCGTAATGTTACACGATGGGAAAAAATAAAATCATAACACAAATGTAAGGTAAAAAAAAATTAATCTGTTGATTTCTCTAAAATTTCATTGTGCACGCGAAAATATTGATTGACACAGCATAGTAGATAAGTTAAGGGTCATTTAATAAGAGTAAATGAATTAATGAACTTTGAACTTACAATATAAAAAAAAAAAATATTTGACATAAAACGGATATTTTTATATAATGTTAAATAATATTTGATGTTTTAAAGATAATGTCGTTCAAATGTCTCCCACGGCATTGTTTAATCTGAGGTCTAATTTTCATTAATTTTCATTAAATAGATGAGCGAAGTAGCGTAAAAAGATTTACTACCCTGGCAACACTAACGGAATGTTCATTTTGTTTCTTCGACAATCTGACAGCTGGAAAAATAATTCAATATTTAGGTAATACATTTGTTACATACACATTTATTTGCTAATTACACATGAAATGAGATTGCATACTGTTTCTTTAAGATCCTAGTAGTATTTTTACACTTTAAAAGGACGCAACACGGCATAGTTGAATTCAAATCAGGAGATGCGTACTGAGCGACGTCTAGAAAGAAATTAATGGGTCTATTCTATGAGTATAACCTTTGCCATTTTGTTTTTTTTTGTGCTCATTTTAAAATTTGGAAAAAACTGACACAGATTATATTTACTCCTAACAAATAGTGTAAAATTACTCTATTGACCAAACCTGGGAACACACCTATCACTACAACGCATTGCAGAATAATCTACACTCGATTACCTTGAGAATTGATTTTTACCTAATGGTAGCCGTCGAGTCGAAAACACTCGTCCAGGATTTTGGTTCTATTTCACTCAAATAATATTTTCCATTCATATTTAAAGTCTCTCTGTATAGAGGCAGATGAATAATACAGTTCTGTGTGTGAAATAGAACCAGGGTATTTGACTAGATGGCTGCTCTCACGTAGAATTTCTGAATGCAGAAATTGATTGAGGGTAAGTCCACCTCGTTGAGAAGTGATTACCGATTTTGCCTACCATTTTTGTTGTCCTGGGTTCGATTTCTGGTTGGCTGAGCGTTAAATACTGATAAAATAAAATATATATAAAACAACTTTGTTTTTAACCATTTTTTTTTTCTTTCCACCGACCGGTTTCAAAGCAAACAAGCTACGTGTAACTACGTTACGAAAACCTTGGAGAAGAAGCTTGTTTGCTTTGAAACCGGTCGGTAGAAAGAAAAAAAAATATTGGGTAAAAACAAAGTTGTTTTATTTATTTTATTATAATGAATAACCACAAAGTTAGATCGTCAAATATAAAATTTATGTTAAATATTGATTTTAAACATTTTTTCAACAGTAATTTATCATTAATCCAGGACTTGCAATTTGAAGATTTATGCTTTCGCGTTTTTTAATTCGCAAATCAGAAAAATAAAATAATGATTGTAATTAATATGAAGCTGCGATTGCCAGAAAGAGCCGAGATTATATATTCCGGATTAATAAATTATACGATTCATGATCTTTACAATCAATTATAAATATGAAACAGATGTGAAGCTGACAAGATTTCAATTTGTATGTACATTGGAAAATTTATTGGAATTTTTAATCCCCTGATTATAAAAAGCTCCGTTTGTAAGCTT
The DNA here is from genome assembly GCF_059751315.1 of Micrasema longulum. Classification (NCBI taxonomy): domain Eukaryota; kingdom Metazoa; phylum Arthropoda; class Insecta; order Trichoptera; family Brachycentridae; genus Micrasema; species Micrasema longulum. The sequence goes on along the minus strand of NW_028277591.1, from coordinate 260,361 downwards.
GATCAATTTATTTCACCACAAAACTATTATTCATTTTGTGATAAAAATCACATTTGAAGTGAATAATTTTAGAAAAAACTCTTTTTCACTTGTTTTTACATTTTTTCTTCGTTCCCTTTTCCGCACCTAGTGGTGCGTCGGGTACTGCTTTGCTACACCAACACCAGCGCATTACATTACATCAGAGATGGAAAACAATCTCGAGAAGGTATTATATAAAAGTCTATGCATTAACATTGCTTTTGACTATTGGCAGATTTTAATGTCCATTTTACACTCAGCCTAATATTTTGTAACAACCAATTTTTTTTTTCCGCCCTGACACAGCAAAACAAGACACAAAGCATTTGGGTGTTTTTTATTTATGAAAAAAATACGTGCGACGTCTAATATTTTTTTTACAAAGGTTTAAACATGCAAACGAGTCATTTTGCGCCTTATAGTATAAACGGCACGTATTACGCTACCGCACAATACTTGAACGCAATGTTTGTCAGTGGAGCTCTCGGCTTGCATGAAGTGTGACGTCAAAGTCAAAGTGATGTGATGAAAACTGCGACTCGTTTTGTATCTAGGTGCTTGCGTGTTAGTAATTTAATAATTTCTATTAAAGCACTCAGTGGTTCATAGGGCGCTGACTGCGTTGGCACTGCAACTCCAGCGTATCCATCTTAAGGTACCATTCCGAGAACAGTGAAACATTGCAGTGTTAACCCACCAGTAAAACATTTTTTTTGAGAGGAATCTAACCAGAGTACTCAAAAATGGTAGGTATGCACCAACCACTACACTAGGAGTCGACATCGAGTCGAAAACGCCCTCGAGGGTTCCTGTTATATTTTACACACAAAACTGTATTCTTCATCCGCCTGGACACGGAATTTAGCTAACCGTCAATTTGTTTTCAAAATGAAATCCGAATTTTTGTACTACGATACGACTATTATTTACAAAAATATTAATAAATTTTCTTTCAACAATGTTTTGAGTATGTCCAAATGTCTACAGATTTGATGAATTTCCTCCTTAGGGAGTTATTAAGATCTAAATTTGTTGCAATAGAAAAGGAAAACTTTTTTGAAAAGGGTATATAGAAGACTAGGCATTTACAGACCTGTCATTGGCTAGTTTGAGTGGCAATTTTACACACTGCGTAACATTCACCATTTTGACTATGTTTTTACGTCCACATTTCGTCAAATCGTTCACCCTCCCTAGGAAGTTATTTAGATCTTAATCTCCAGCCAGTCTGCAAACATTTGAACGTACACAAAACATTGTTGAATCAACTAACAGGTAAAAAAAGAAGTATCATAAAAATAGGAAAAATGTTTTTTTTAGGCGTTGCCTAGTAAGTGAATTTATTACACATGATAAAGGTTTTAGCTCTTTTGCTTCACAAAAGTTGAGGAGATGTGGATGTTAAAACATAGGCAGAATGGTGAATGTTTAATGGTGTGTAAAGTGGCCACCTAAACCAGCCAATGACTGGTCATAAGCTCTGTAAATGTCTAGACTTCCGTATTTCCTTCGCAAAAATGTTCTCCGTGCTTAAAATTTTTTTTTTTTCTTTCGATCAACAATTGCTATGTATATTTTCCCACATAAAACTTTATCCTAAATACTTCAACTTGTAGGTCAATTGGTTAGGATCGCTCTCTTCACACCAACGTGTATCTGTAGATACGTTGAGAGTTCTCCATAAAATAATATTACGTATTCTAGAAATAATAGTGTGACAGAATCCATTTTTAAAGACCGCTCTAACAGCAAAATGGTGCTATGTTAGCGAAGACACAAGAAGTCTATGCGAAGGCGCCTCGTTCAGAATTATCAAGGATTTTTTTCTAAAGTAAGAGATCAAATGGCTTTAAGAAATAAGAACACGAATCCACTATTTAAATTTTAAAAGTAAGAAAAATAAGTACTTTATTGTTTTTTTTAAATATTTATTTCAGAGATATACTTAACATAATAATACTTACACCTTTTTCAGAATGCAGATTTACAATTGAAGAGTGACTTTTCAAGTCAAAATTTTAGAATTTCGAAGTAAGAAAGTTATTGTTATCACAACTGTGACATTTATCTTAAGAGGTACACGTAACTTAAATTAAGAAAATGAGTTAAGTATGCAGTTTTGCTCGACATAAGTTCTACAGAAAGTTGAGCACAGATAATAATTAAGACATTTTAATAATAAAAAAGGTGGATTGCTGGTGCCTCATAATGAGGGGTATCCGAATCACCCCCATGTGTGTTCCGCGATTTTGCGTAGTTTTCGAGTTATAATTTTTGTTATAAGTTTTTAATCGATTTTTATTTAATTTTTTTAAATATTTGGATTGTTTTTAGGATATTTTTTGCAACTCGTTTTTTTTTTATTGTACTTCCACGCATAACATAATCAGCTTTGTAACATTAACGGAAACTACAAAAATTTTGACCTAAAATGCAGAGTTTAAGTTGGAGCGAGTCAGACTTGAACTTTCAACTAAAATCTAAAAAGGTGATTCCTTTTTTAAAAAAAAACGTTGAAAACTGCGCTAGACATTAGGTTTTTGTAAAAAAAAAAAATATTACTTCATAGATTATTTTACGAACTTTTATGGTGGTTAAGAGCTTTTTATTCGTTCTAGCTAGACTTAAGACTTTAGTTTGTTATCAGGTCTGTCAGGTCAAGATATCTTAAGCATTCTGCGATGCAACCACATCTCAAAAGCCTCCAGCCTGTTCATAGTGTTCACCTTCAGAGCCTAAGTCTCGCAGCCATACAACAATACAGACCGCACATAATGTTTTTCCAATCTTTGTCTTATTTTCAAGTTGAAATTAGCATTGCAGAAGAGGGATTTCATGTTATTAAAAGTTGCTTTTGCTGTCTCAATTCTGCATTTAATTTATATATCTGGGTCGAGGGTTTCTGTTAAAATACTGCCGAGTTACTTAAGTTATATTTTCGTATCTGGGGCATATAATGCGTAGAAAAAGTACCACTTGCTTCATTTAATTTTGAAAGGCAAAATTGAGGGTCATAGAGGGGTTGGAAGAAAACAGATGTCCTGGCTGCGAAATATACGAAACTGGACTGGCTTCAGGACTGTGGATCAGATTTGCCGGGCAGCGCAGGACAAAGATACTTTTGGGGGATAATTGAGGATACCTGATAGGGCACTAAGAGAAGAAGAAGAATAGGTTATTATTTGCTGAAATCAGTATTTAAAGATACTGAGGTGGACAATTCCTCAGTTATTTTCATTTTGTGTTTACTGCTACTCAGTTATTTTTCTTAGTTTCCATACTAAAAAAATTATAAACCTGTCCGGTAGAAAATTTTCAAGAACTCATTAAAAAATCTCAACTCGAAAGCTTCGCAAAATAGCGGACCATACAGGAGGTGACTCGGATGCCCCTCAATATGAAGCACCTACATTTTCCCTTTTTCAGCCTGTATTTAGAAAACTGTAATTTTGGTCGGTTTGTAAACGTTGTAATTTTTTTTAATGACCGTTTTTTATTTAAAAAAATAAATCGTTTCATACAATTCGTTTATTTTTTTTATTTGCTGCAATTACTTTGTGGTTATTCATTTTATTAAAACAAATTGTTTTTATCCACTATTTTTATTTTCTACCAGCCGGTTTCAAAGCTACATAAGCTTCTTCATCAAGGTGTAATTTACAAATGAATTTTGTCATGTTTTATTTTAACAGGAGTAATTATTTCATTTAATCCTAAAAGAGATCAGTGTGAAGTTGTTTTTATTATTTAAGAATTAATTGTTATATAAAACATCTAAGTTTGCAACTTAAAATTCTTGATGGAAGTTCATTGTAATTTATTATAAAAATAAAAGAAAAATCATACTTGAATCCACAAAATGTTATTCAAAAGTTTATTGGTTTGTTTTTCCGAAAATGAATAATTTTTCTCTGTTGTAATATGTTGATGTAAGCAGCTCCCCAGGGAGTTGAATCCAGTCCTTGTCTACAAAAATTTGGACAAACTCAAAATATTGTGAATAATTTTTGTTTTCTCTGTAATTGAAAATAGGTTTATAAATACCCAGACAAACCTATCTGCTACTGATTGTCATTTTTCCCTTGTATCTATAGCATTATAATTTGAATCACCTGTGCAATAAGAAATAATGCTTTATCATTCGCAAAAATAAAAGGAAAATGTTTTGACAATTTTGGGTGGCTCATTTTTATAAATTATAAATAGCAGAGACCGAAAATACTGCCTTGTGGTACACCTCTTTCCACAATTTCCAATTAGATTAAGACTTTTTTTTAATACGGATATTTAATTCATTTTGTATCCAACTACTATTTGTTTTCTATTATACAAATACAATTCCAACCATTGTAACAAAATATCACGTGTGCCTATACATTCTTGTTTATTTAATAGTTGCATGTGGTCAATATTAGAAAAAAAAAAAAATTATACGAATTCGTTCTTTCCCCGCTACTGCGCGCTTCTGCCATTAAATAAAGAATCGGGCCTATAGTTCGCGCATCCGTATAATAATAGATGTCCACTGGGATGAGACATTTTTTGGCACCATCTACTCCGGGCGTCGCGACGCCCGTTCTCCGCACTAGTGCCGTCCCGACGCCGGGCACTTGTGGAATAGGCGCGCGTAGTACGAGTAACGATAGTATTCCCCACCGTCACCTGTCCGCTCGATGTATTTGTGAAGCGATAAGAACTTTCTATTGTACAATTACACTTTGACAATTGTGGTAGTGAATATATTATTTCGTTAAGTGTTTGTGCGGTTAACGATCCATTATTTTAAACTGACATAACTTAAAAGCTTCTGAATTTTACCTTAACCGAAAATTTCAATTAATAAATTTTGGATACTGAAAATCGTTTTCAATAAGTAAAAAAGGGTTAGTTATTTTTTTTGACATTTATTTAATAAGACCATAATTTTATTTAGTTTTATTTAATAAATAAAAAAAAATAGTATTTTAATTATTGAGAAAAAAAGTCTTTTATTACAAACACAATATTTTTTTACGTTACTATTGCATTTATAATAAAAAATCTTGTTTTTTATTTATTAAGGAAATCATACAGTCTTTATATAAATACAAGATACAAAAAAACAATTTAAAAAAATAAGACCAATTACAGATTTCACATTAATTTATTATGAATGCAGGAGAGGGGAAAAAGTAATTAAATTTAAAAAATATATAGATAAAAATATATTATATCTATATATATGATATATTTAATTATTATTTATATATACAATAAAAATATTAATTAAAAAGTACATAAAAGGAAGAAAACATTGCAAAGCTCCAACTTTCCTTTCCTCTCTCTCTGCTTCCATGAACATTTACATTTCTTAGTAAAAATTTATAATCAAGAATAATTAATTAGATGTAGGTAGTAGATAAACATATAAATAAGTTAAAATTAAGAGTTGAAATTAAAAGTGAAAAGTGTAAATTTAAATTTAAAATTCAAATTTAAAGTAAAAATTAAAATTTAAAATAAAAATTAAATTTAATACGTAAAATTAAAATCACAAATTGAAATTAAAATTTAAAAATTGAAAACTAAAAGATAAAATTCAATGTCAAAATTATGAACGCTAGTTAAATTTTTTAACATCCAAAGAAATATCTTTTAAAACGCAAAACAAGATACGTTTAGTTAGATAAAAATTTGCTAGTTGTGTTAACTTTCTATTTATCTGGAGAACATGTGAGACATATATTAATATAAATTTTCCAAGGAGGATATTTTTATTTCACGACAAGCGTTACGTTTTGACTTTTAAAAATTATGTATAAAACTCAATTGAATGGAGCCGTTAAGTCACTTTTTAAATTTAAAGCTTAAAATCACATAAAAATAATAAACATTCTTATTTCAAGTACGTGTATAAAAATTACAGACTTAAACTTTTTTTTAAATTTCTTTTGACTGGTGATATTTTTACAATTAATGTCAATAAATGAAACAAACAAAAATAATATACAATGACAGCCTGTAATACATAAGCCATTCATAAATACTATTTAAATTGTTTGATTGAGATGATCCAAAACACTAAATTACCCACCCCTAAAAAAGTTAAAATGACCAAAACAAATTATACTAAATTCTATCAGTAATATCCTTTTCCGGTCAAATAAAGTGAATGAATATGTTAAATATGTAGATCTGTGTGTGAATAAAAATAAGACCTCATTTCCTTTATATTGAAATGGGAATTCAACAAAATTATCTTCTTATACTCATAAAGTAAGTTTGATTTTTTTTAAATGAAAATATAAATATTAGAATAAAGATTTTAAATATTTTTGTCGGTAACATGTAATTGAACATGTTTCAAAAAAATTAAAATGTACACGTTTTCATACATGAAAATTCATAATTCTGTTTAGACAATAAATTTATTGACATTCTAGTTTTCTACTTGACAGATAGTTTTCGACTTGATAGCTGCTATCAGGTTAAAATATTGAAAAATAAAACCGAGTAGAGATAGGTCCGCCTCGTAGTATAGTGTTTAGATTTATAGTGGTTAGATTCCTAGCAGGGTCGAGATGAAATATTTGTTGATGGATTTAAGATGGATTTGTATTTAAATGTTTTATCGTCTATAGACTGGGACATTAAGATAAATAATTAGACCCATTTCACATGTATCGTGCCGATTCACCTGGGCCTCAATTACAATGGGAAGTTATAAAAGTTATATTTATGTATATTTTTTTAAAGAATAACCTCTCTAAACTTCTGTTTAGAGGCTTGTCAGCAGGTAGGAAAGAGGGAAATAAGGTTATGAAAAATACACCACAACACCCAAAACAATTGAGATTTTTTCTTTCTTTTTTTTCTTGCAACTGGCGGGAATTGAACCAGTGACGCCAGTTTCACAGTCAGCCGTTTAACTAATTGCGCCACGGTACTTGTTATTCGACTGTCTATAAAGAAAAACCAATATTAGTGAACCAAAGTAAGCATAATGTTTGATTATGTCCAAATGCTTGCAGACTGGCTGGATTTCCACCCTAGGGAGTTGTTCATATTTAAATTTATTTCAACAGCGAGGGAAAACATTTTTGAGAAGGGAATATGGAAGTCTAGACATTTACAGGGCTTATGACCTGTCATTGGCTGGTTAGTGTGTAACGTGGCCACTTAAACCAGCCGATGACAGGTCTTAAGCCTTGTAAATGCCTAGACTTCCATATTCCCTCCTCAAAAATGTTTTTCCTCTCTGTTTAAGTAAATTGAAAGTAAGTGTATTTGCGTAAACATTTAAAGTATCTTCTTCGGAAACCGATAATTGAACATGTTTTGAAGAACAAAATGTATGCATTTTCTGCTTTTCATACAAAAAACTTAATTTTACTTTGTATATAAAATTTAAGATAAATGTTAACTTCCCATTGTAATCGGGGCCCTGGCCGATACAATTTGGATAAGTGTATTTTAATGAATATTTTTTTTTATTTCTTTAGTTTATACTCGCGGGTTAAATTTTGCTTAGAAAATCGAGTGGAGATTTGTCGACCTTATTTATCGTGTGCTGATTCGTGCGTTTACCAGCCAATAAATAAATAGAATAATTTTAAAACTTAATTACTGTACGATAAAAGTCAATCCACCGTTTATTCTTTTATTGGGCCCGATGGAATTTCGCTGTGGATAAAAACGTCCTTAGGTTGCATGTAATGTCCTAATTCAGCGCCCTTTAAAGTATCAGGTGCAAATAGGGGTTGATGTGAAAAAAATAAAATTCATGAATTATAATGATAAATAAAATTATAAATAAACTTATCAATGAAACTTCAAGGTTTAGTTTTACTTTTTATTATTTTGACCAACGAGCGCTTTTGCCTAAGTAGGCATAATCATTAGCTTTGGAGTTTTATTATGAAATATCAACAAAAAACATCAATATTATAATGATAAACATTGTCGTATTTTCAACTCATTTAAAAATATATTTTGAATATACTTTTTTTTTATCAGTGCATATTTCGTCATCAAGATTTATCAAACTTTTAATAAATATGTAATAAAATACTGCAAACTATAGACATTATTATAATAAAACTTAAATACTGAATTGAAAGTGCTTCAAGTGGTGAAATCAGAATTTCAAAATTTATATTTAGGTAAGTAGAATTATTTATATTAAATGTTACGAAATAGTTGTAGATAACCACCAATCAGCTTTTCTACACATCTCTTCCTCAAAACACCAATCAAACTAATATACAAATCCACACCTTCCCCGAATGATATTATTTTTTCGTGTCTGTGTAAGGTGGGCTATGTTGTGTGCCAACCTTTTTTGCCTTTTGTTATATTCAAAACTAGCGCAAACCCTTGTTAGATAATTGCCATCTCCTACACCTCAATAACTTACATGGTATCGCAACTATTTTATTTTTGATATTTGGCTTGACATTTTATTTTAGCCAAGGCTTATTTATTAGTCGTAGTCTATACCCATTTGACAATTTATATCTAGAGTCTATACGCGTCTGATAATTTACTTATCTTAATGCTCTCACCTGCAAGGGGCGGATGTCCCAAGGGACAATATTGTCTGTCTAAAGATTGACTGTTCAGATGCACCTTGCGATGCTCCAAACTGAACTTTTCCTAAATTAACCTACTATAATCCCCTCTAGTTACTGAAAATGTACCCTTTATAATGGCATACATTGATTCCAGGAAGATACATTGAAATTAGATTCCTAACTTAGTACGTCGTGACTACGACATTTTATTATAAAATGTAAACTTGAATATCATTAAATCATAAGTACAGTAAGCCAACGAGTGTAGTTGGAGACATATTGTTATCTTCAAAAGTGAATTAAATAATTAAATAAAACAAAACCATCTTCGAAGCTGCCTTTTATTGACGACTGGAAGGCGATTCAATTACTCATTACAAAGTGCCTCAACACCTTACATGGCACATAACAGCTATATGTGTGCAATAGTCCATATCTCTTGGAGCGTATTTCAATCAATTGTCCCGTAGCTGCTCCAAATTTAATTTACTTTGTCCCTATTTAGATATTTTTAATACAAAATTTTGTGACTACAAAAAAAAACTTTTTGAAACCCTGTAAAATAAAACATTTGTCAGTGTGTAATAAGTTTATGTTCCTTTAATTATGTTTATTTTATTAAAATATCAAAATTTTGAACTATTCAACTTTATTATGAAAATCCCTCTCCTCCACTCAATGTCCTCATCCCTTAACCTTGTTAAGAGCTCTTTTTTTTCTCATATCTTTTATAACATATTATTATTCTCTTAACTATGTAAAATGTTCTCTCATTATATTTGTGAAAAACTTTAACTGGATGTATGTACTATTTTTTTAATATTTTGTATTCTTTTATAACAACCGTTGTTTTTCCTTAATAAATAAAAAAATAAAAAATATAACCAGTCCCGGACGAGCGTTTTTGACTTGTGTACACTCTCGTGATGTAGTGTCGGCCTCGTTGTGTAGTGGTCAGCGCATTTACCTTGCATGAAATATTTATTTTTAAAAATGTGTTTTTGTACTGGAATATTTTATAGTCCCTGGACTGGCACGTGAACCGTAAGACTGATCATTTTACCTTCTTGTATAAAAAATGATCAAGATATGTTGCGATTGGTGTACCAATGCAGTTCCCTGTGCGCCATTATATGCGGAAAGGGAATGGTGATGATAATGTAGTCTTGTGAAATTCTTCACAAAGAAAATTGAGTGATGATTAGTCCGCCCTGTCGTTTAATAGTTAATTAGTTTGCCTACTGCGTATGAGGTCATGGTTTCAGTGTTCAGGTCAAAGGCGTTGAACCACAATAGGGAAATATCAATAAAAATATATGAAATGGATTAAGAATATTTTATTGTATTTTCAAAATCAAAATGGATATTGTGGAGAAATATTTTCATACATCAATGTAAAAAAGAAATTTAATAATGATTATTATTATTATGGATACCTTATAAATCGCAATTTTCATAATATAATACCTAAAGGGTGGTTTACAAAGTGATTAAATATAGATATTTTTTTTTTTTTTTTTTTTTATGCAAGAAATACACTGTACTTTGTCACCACATGCTAAGGATTTATTCAAATGATTTAGAGAACAAGTGGGTTTTAAGTTTCTTCCGAAACATCACTTCACTCTCACAGTTTCGGAGCTTTGCTGGGAGAGCATTCCATGCCGTAGGGCCTGCGACCGCAAATGCGCGTTCGCCAAATTTAGTGCGCTGTTTGTTTAGATACTAATAATGACTTTTTCTTTAGACGTAGATGTAGCTGATCTAAGCGAAAAACGTCTGTCAGCTAGTTTATCTGGAATGCAGAGTTCCTTTAGATATTCTGGAGTAAAGTAGTGCAGTGACTTATACATAAGATAACGTTTGTTTTCCACCCTCTGTGGAAAACTTAGCCAGTGTAATTTCCGAAGTAGTGGAGTGATATGACTCAACTTAGAGATTCCAAAAATAAGTTTCGCTGGGGCATTCAATAAAGACTGCAGGCGAGTCATTTTCTTCATTGGTAGACCTGCGTAGTAAATACCATTACAATAATCGACTCTAGACACTACAAACGCATTTATGAATTGACGGGCGGCATCAACTGGCAAATTTTATAACAATAGTTTGGCCTCGGTTTTTGTGACGTCAAAATTTGTGATAATGTTCAAAACAAATTTCGACGGCCAGGAACAAATAAACATGGATCGTAACGTATTAGGGGCGTGGCCAATGGAATGACTGTTTTCGCAGGAATTCAAAATTACAAATTTAAAAATATTATGTATGCTACTAATAAATAGCAAAGATTTTTTTTTACTGGACAGTATTTCATAGACCTTTTTTTACTTTTAAAATGTAAAAAAACAGTGATAATAATTTGGAATATTTAAATTCTGAAAAAAAAGAGAGCATGGTAGTTATCTGTCGCTTTATCCCATGGTGTTCCTCTTGGGCGTGCTTGGGACGAACAGTTTTCAACTTTGAGGATGATGGGATGAGTTTTCATTTTTTCAGACTGATAAGAACTTTAAAAAACTCAGCCATTATTAGAGTGTATAAATTTTTACGTTCCTTTTGTGTGAAGTGATTACTTAAACCATGCAATGACAGTTCATAAGCCCTGTAAATGCCTAGACTTCCATATTCCCTTCTCAGAATTTTTTTTTTTTTTTTTTAATTAAGTTAATAATTAAATTTATTATATAAATAAAACACGAGTTATACTTTAAACCACAAATTTGGAATATCCAGTGACCGGTTTCATTGCTTTCGCGACATCTTCGAGACTAGTATCTTTATTGAAGAGTTAAATGTATTTATACAAAACAGAGGTAAGGATAGATACTTCAAAGTTATATGTAAGTAAATTAAATAAAGTTATTATTTGTGGATTAAAGTATCACTCGTGTTTTATTTATATAATAAATTACAATGAACTTCCATCAAGAATTTTTACTTACAAACTTAAATGTTTTAACATTTAAATTATTATTTTTTTTTAAAATATGTATTATAAAATTTTGTAACAATAAGGTAATAAAACTGAAATAAAACCTAATTAAATAAATTAAATATATGAAATTCGTAATTGAAACAATAATGTATAATGTGGATGAACAATAAAATTCAAAATATTGGGTTAAAAAACATATTCAAAACTAAAGATAAGACTTTTATTTTTTGCCGGTGGAACATAAACTGTTTTTCAAAATTTAAATATATATATTTTTATTTTATTTAAATCTTAAAGTAGGGCACACAAATCATACATATTGTTATGTGTGTTCTAATAATAACATTGCAAATATATTTAATTTATAAATTGATATGATACAATACTTTACTTGATCAGACACTTTGGATTACAATACAATCAATATTTTTTTTAGGTAAAAGTGCATTCTACTTTGTTAGAACTGAAAATAAAATTCACCATATTTCTCACTTCATGAATGATACGGCCAAAAGTGGTAACGTAAGAATTATTCAAATAAAAACGAAATTCTAGAGACATATCTTTGGAATACGAAGATTGAAAAGAATAAATTGTTTTTCTACACATTTATTAATCATTAAATATCAGCGTTAATATTAATAATTGTCCAGAGAAAAGGCTCGTTACCCAAAAATAGAAGCACTTATTTGATATTTCAAATCTTAATGCTAAAAATAACATATTACAACAGAGATGAATTACAGTTTAGAGAAGACCTCTTGTGTCTTCGCTAACACAGCACCATTTTGCTGTTAGAGCGGTCTTTAAAAGTGGATTCTGTCACACTATAATTCCTAGAATACGTTATATTATTTTATGGAGAACTCTCAACATATCTACAGATACAAATTGGTGTGAAAAGAGTGATCCTAACCAATTCACCTACAAGTTGAAGTATTTAAAATATAGCTTTATATAGGAAAACATATATAGCAAGTGTTGATCGAAGAAAATTTTTATTTGTTGTAACAGAGAAAACATTTTTGAGAAGGGGATATGAAAATCTAGGCATCTACAATTTTTATGACCTGTCATTGGTTGGTTTAAGTGGCCACTTTACACGCTGTGTAACATTCGCTATTTTGTCCATATTTAAACATCTATATTCCTTTGATTTTTTGTTGATGTTGATGTTTACAGTGGTAAATGTTATACAGTTGTAAAATGGCCACGTAAACCAGCCAACCAACCAACCTGTAGATGCCAAGACTTCTATATAACATACTCTTTAATGTTCTTAAGTTGTTATGTGTTAACTGCTCCCAAGTGAGTTGAATCGAATCCTTTTATACAAAAAAATTGACAAACTCAAAATATTGTTGAAATACGAAAAAAATAATTTATTTTATATTTTATATGCTACTTCTAATGTTTATATAAAAAAGGACGTTGATAAGCGACTTGCCTAGCTAAAATGGTTCGTGCAACATTGAGAAAGATACTTTTCATAAAAGTTGCAAAGAAAAAAATCCTTTGAAAAAGTGGAAAAATCTACGGCCTTGCCCATTTATACCATTTTAGCTGGTGTATTCTAAGGATCCTTTGCAGGAACTAGCGGATTTTAAACAAACACAATAATAATAATAATCAAAGTTTATTAACAAAAACAACAATAACTTTATCTACTACAAAAACACTTAGGTAATAGATTTCTCTGGATCATGTCTAGTCTGCCTAACTAGGTACAACCTGTTTTAAGGCAGACATTTTTAACCAAAAATAAACAATTACATTACTACCTTCTTGTTGATATACTATACAGTTATACAATATTAATTATTATGAATTTATTTTTAGTAAATTTTCCGATTTTTCTCGACCTAAATCCAGTACCCTTTTTTTTACAAATTTGCTAATTTGAATCCGGGTCATGGTTTTGCAATCTTTGGGTAACATATTGAATATTTTGGGGCCCAGAAACCTGAAATTTATTTCCCCGAATTCAGAGTTTGTGATAGACCCCATGACCCATCCTCTAGTTTGACTTCTGGTAGTGTGGGAATGTTCCTTTTGGGATTAGATAAAATGATTTACTTGCACAAACATTATTATTCTAAAAATATATATTTGTCTTAAATCTAAAATCTCGAATTCCTCAAATAACTTGACGCTGGGGTACCTGAAGGGTTTTTAAAAAATTATTTAAATGATTGATTTTTGAGCAGATTTGAGAGGTATCGATTTATTAGTGCCTCCGCATCCTAATATGCCATAAATTATAATTGAATTACATAAAATAAAATATAGTTGCTTGAGTTTAATTAGTTATAATTATAACACTATTTGGATAATGACGTCCATAGTGTTAATAGTTTTTATATTTTCAGTTACTTTGAATTGAATGTCATTTCAAATTGGAAATCTCTCTTCAACAGTTGACTGTGAATTTATGCTGACTTCACAATTTCATTTCTGTGTAGAGCGTTTATTGAAAATTTGCAATAAATACGTAAGTACGCTGACGATATTTGCTTCCGTTGATTTATTGGAATAAGCTGGTTGGTTGGAAGCCGTAAATGTCGGGTTGGTTGAAAGCAGCGCATATTTATGGTTGTAAAAGTAAACTAATATTTAAGCAGGTAGACAGGTTTGTAAATATTGATACGCAGAATTAAATCACTGTAAAATATCTTAATAAAAATATCTTCATGCGTAGTGGGAAGTATCGGAATTACTTCCTCGAATGCAAATATTTGGTTTTGATATAAATACTCACGAATTATTTTAAACGAATGTATTTGTATGTGCATTAAAATGTATTTACAGAAAATTTAATTTTAATTCTTTCTTAAGTTAAAATTATTACTCAAAAACTGGTTTTGAAAAACGTGAAGGTACGTTTAAAAATAGATCATCGTCATTCCTTTTTCTGCATCTAGTGGTGCATAAGACATTGCATTTGTAACCCAAATGCAGCGTATTTCATACAACAACTGTTTAAATACAAACTGCTTTAAAGCAGAATCAAAATCCCGAACGAGTGTTTTCAACTCGATGGGTACTCTCAGATGAAAATACTGATAAAAGAAATGTAAAATCTCGCCTCGTAAAGTCGTGATTGGCGTGCTCACCTATCACGTTTAAGGTCCTAAATTTAATACCGAGTCAACATGAAATATTCGTTTGAGAAGCTTTGCACAATATTTCACTGACTGGCACCTGAAGCGTGAGGCTGATCGTATTTCTTTCATGAAACACATGATTAAGATACACTGCGGGAAACTCTTTGATAATTTTCCAAATGTTTGAGTCTACTGTTTACCATATTGATGAGCCATATATTTTGTTTTTTTTTTATTATTACGTTTCTGATATGATATATTATTTTCGGTGATATACTCATGTGTCTTTGTCAACTAATTGCTCGTCCCATTTCAACACAGGACTTTAACAGGATGACAGGAAGAAAATAAATAAATAAATAAACTGCGTGTAAATAGGTGCGAAGGTTTTCACGGTCACTGTTATCAATATTATGTATCTTTTTTGGGTGATACCGTGTATGTTGGATTTGATCCGACGTTTCGGCTACCATTGCAGGAGCCATCTTCAGGGAAAACTGTGTGTTTTATAGAGAAATGTATTTATTTTTTCCCTGAAGATGGCTCCTGCAATGGTAGCCGAAACGTCGGATCAAATCCAACATACACGGTATTACCCAAAAAAGATACATAAAACTGCGTGTACTTTTCCAATATTGAGCCTTGCGTACCCCAAAAAAATATATATAATTTTAATCTAATACATTTAAATTTACGTTTTTTAATAGCCCGAATTTGAAAATAACTTTTGATTTCATTACTTTTCATGAGACTACAGCCTTAAGGGCATATTTAAAATGTTAAGACTTTTATTTATAATGTTTTGAGTTTGTCCAAATTTTTGTAGACAAACTCAAAACATTGTTGATGAATCCACCTGGTCCAACAAGAAGTAAAAAAAATTAAAAATGTTTACAGGCGGCGTCATAATAATGCAATCAGATGAATCTCACAGGCAACAATAAAGGTTTCAGCAATTTTACTTCAAAAACGTTAACAGGTGGAAGAGTCGAAGAAATATAAACGTTCAAACATAGGTAGAATGGTGAATGTTACACAGTGTGTAAAGTGGCCACTTAAACCAGCCAATGACAGGTCACAAGCCCTGCGGATGTCTAGACTTCAATATTCCCTTCTGCAATTTTTTTTTTGCATCACTACAGGCCAGGAGGCCCAGTTACATTGGTGAATTGCATCACAGAATGCCCAAACTTGATAAAAAGTACATTTAAATTTTTGTGTTTTTTTAATTTTTTTTTATTTATTTACAATTTTAAAAAACCCGTTAGGGTTACATTAGAAATTTAATATTGTCATTTTATGTCTCGTCTAGTCTAGTTAGTTCAGTCATCATGTGCTTTTTCAGATTGATTTTAAATTTGTCTCCATTAAAAGTTTTCAAGTAGAAAGGTAGGTCGTTGTAGTGTTTAAGTCCATTATGTAGTATTTTTGACTGTCCTGTGTTTGTCTTTGCTTTTTCAATATGATTGTGTTGTTGTTGTCTGGTGTTATATTTGTGTGTGTCAGCATTTTTGACTAATATTATGTCGTCGTCTTGTATGTTTTCCAGTGTTATTTTGAGCACAATTTTTAAGGTCTCAATTTTAGTCAAGTAGTTTATGTCAAACTGGTGTGTTTTTTGTACAGTTCAGTCGTAGAGGTCAGGTAGGGTAGATTGTATGTTAGTTTAAGAATTTTATTTTGTTGTTTTTGTATTCTTGTTACCAGTTCCCCAGAAGGCGATCATGTAACTCAATTTACTTTTGACATAGACTTCGTACATCATATTTTTTTCCTTTCTTGATATAAAATTCTCACCGAGAATCGAACCCGGAACCTTCCGTCTGTGAGTAGCTGGATAGTGCTTTGCTTTGTCTTACACCAAAGTACCGCCATTAATAATAACTTCAGACAGGTTGCGGTTTGTTGTTTCTCCTAAGAAAATTTATCAAGTGAAAAATTAGAAAACTTTGGGAAGCCATTTGTTATTATTTGGAATAAATCGGTCGATCTTTGGCTTCGATATTCATCGCATTAGGGAGTTTATTTCAGATAAAGAAATACTTTGTCTCGATCGAGCGTTTAACTTTGGGAACCCATTGTATCGGCTTGATTACACAAGGTAAAATAAGCATTTTCGAATGAGATTTATTTTTTTATGGTTCCGATTTCACGGTCGTTTCTAACCAATGAGGATGTTCAGTGCTTTGGGAAAATTGATGTAAAAAATTTTCCTTTGCGTGGTAAAAATCTAAGCGTTAAATCGTAATGCGAAGTTTTTAAAAATGTAAGAAAAAAATAATAAAAATGATTAACAAATTACAACAGAGATGGAAAACATTTTGGAGAGGGGAATATGGAACTCTAGGCATTAACAAGACTTATAACCTGTCATGGGTGGTTCAGTGGCAAAATCAACAGATGGAAGAATTGGAGTAATATGGATATTCAAACATAGGCAAAAATGTGAATGTTACACAGTGTGTAAAGTAGCCACTTAAACCAGCCAAAGACAGGTCATAAGCCCAGTAAATGGCTATACTTCCGAATTCCCTTATCTAAACTGTTCTCCATCTCTGTTGTAATTTGTTCATGATTTTTATTATTTTTTTCTTACATTTTTAGGCAACTTTGCCTTTTAATTGTGCTATAATTTTTACCGCGTGTATGAAAATATTTTTATCAATATTAAATCGACATTTTTCTTAATGACTCCCTAGGGGGTCCATTCAGTCTTTTGTCTACAAACATTTAGATAAACTCAAAATATTGTAATTTTCTAATGATTTTTATAAAAACCAATGACTTTGAATGACTTCGTCATTCAGTTCTTCTAGTTTTTCCGACTCAACCGATAATACAGTGTTCTGAAAGGTTTCTGGTTTACAGGAAGCCAATTCACTAATAAGCAGAACTCACCGAAGTGCACTTGTGACGTCACACGCGGAAAAATTTCAAAATTAGAAAAGAAATCATAGCAATAATAATCCACATTTTTTTTTTTAATTTTGGCTTAATTTGATAGTTTATTAGTGAACAAAAATTAAATTTGAAATCAGTTAGTGGTAGGAAACTGACTTCCCACGTGGATGCGGGGCGAAAATTTGCGGGGGGCGAAGCCCTAGGGCTTCTACGATGTTATTTAGCTGAGTAGACATTATTTAAATTTTAATGAAATAATTGAATATCCTCGATATGCGGTACACAGTGTCAATTGGTACATAACCTCAACGAATGAGATGGATTAGGGATGGATGTTGTTAACCTGGTTCGTTCTTGATGGAATTGCGCTGGTCTGACTGGTCAATTGCGAGCGGCACCAACACTAGAACATACCCTTGATCTGGAACTGAACACTGGTGGTTGGTGAAAACAAAATCTTTGATGCGGCACACGTTCAACAAAATAAACGCGCGATTCTCGACACGAGTTCTTATTGTGGTAGATGATCAAAGGATACTAAGGTAGGAAATGAACAATTTTTGTAGGTTTAAAGGATGTTAAAGTTGTGCCAATAATTTGAACAATGCATACCCACATAATTTGCAACCAGTAAGTAATATGCTAGAATATATTCAATAGATAAGATTCGCCGTAGTTCGGGATTCGAACATTTGACCCCTGATTCTAAAGCCTTATCATTATCACTGCACTACAACTCTACTCATCTTTTCATGTTTTTATTTAACTGCCTTGCGTAGTAGTAAGTGCGTTTGATTTATGCGCCTAATCCAATTTTCAATTCTTAAATGTTTATTTTAAGGATGAGTTCAGTTTACATACTTAGCAATTGGTATAAGAAATGAAGTTCCTAATACAGACTAAAAGCTTAATTTATCTGATAGAATAATTCAATTGGAATGTGGGTAAAACCATGTACGATAGTTGTACTAATGTCGAGATTCGTGAATCGTGTAAGGCTGAGACAAGCATTATTGACAAAACCAAAAAAGGAGTACTGCGTTGGTTTGGGCATGTGGAGCCAATGGACGGTAAAAGAATGGCTAAAAAGACTTACCACGTAAATTTACAATGTTTTTTTAAAAATCTTTTATTTACTATACGTAAGTTTTACATCTTTTACTTTTTTTTAAAAAAAATTTAAAACTTTTTACTAGGTATTTTGCTGTTTTTTTAAAATTTGTTTTTGCTTTGCGCATATTTTTTTTTTACTACAACAAAAAATGTGTTTGTAACTATGTATTTGGTTTTCTCTACGTAATTTACGGGTTTAATATGTATTTTACTATATCTTTTACTATGTTTCTTACGGTATATTCTATTTAAACTACGTATTTTTTTTACGTAAGTTTTCAAATAAAGTTTTTTAAGTATGTTTTTCCTTATGTCCGCCACCTTTATTATTGTTTCTGTATATTCACTGTCGGCCTCGTGGTGTAATGGTCAGCGTATTTGCCTACCATGCAAGAGGTCTCGTCTTGGGTTTGATTCCCAACATGGTTGGCATGAAACATTTATTTTTAAAAAATGGATTTTTACACAAGAATATTCATAGTCCCTGGACTGGTACCTGAAGCGTAAGACTTATCATCTTGCCCTCTTTTAATAAAAAAAATATCAAGATACGCTGCGATTGGTGTATCAATGCCGTGCCCTATGCATGATTAGGAGCGGAAAGGGAATGATAATGATGATGATGTTTGTTAATTACTTTTTTGACTCTTAGAACGGGGTAAATAACCCTAGTTAGATAGTCAAAACAACTTCGTATTAATTATTATTTTATCTATATAATATGATAATAAATAAATAAATGTTGATGGATGTAAGAAAACGAGTAAGATAAATTCTACAACAGCTATGTCAACAAATGTAAAAAAATCGTCTTGCCTTGAAAAACCCTATATGTCAATCTTGATACTCGTGACACGAAATTAAAATTTAAATAATAATTAAAATAAAAAATCATCAATGTTTGATTATGTCCAAATGCTTGCAGACTGGCTGGATTTCCTGCCTAGATCATATTTAAATTTATTTCAACAGAGAGGGAAAATTTTTTTGAGAAGGGAATATGGAAGTCTAGGCATTTACAGGGCTTATGACCTGTCATTGACTGGTTTAAGTGGCTACTTGGGCAGAATGGGCAGACATGAGGGACAATGGGATCCTTTGGGACAGTCTGCAAGCATTTGGACATAATCAAACATTGTTGAATTACTACCTGGTAAAAGAAGAAGTATAAAAATTGGAAAATTGTTTTCAGGCGTTGCCTAGTAGGTGATTTGGTTCAGCCGGATGAATCTCACCCACGTGATAAAGGTTTCAGCTCTTTTACTTCACAAAAGTCAACAGATGGAAGAGTTGAGGAAATGTGGATGTTCAAACATGGGCAGAATGGTGAATGTTACACAGTGTGTAAAGTGGCCACTTAAATCAGCCAATGACAGGTCATAAGCCCTGTAAATGCATAGACTTCCGTATTCCCTTCTCAATTTTTTTTTCCCTCTCTGTTGAAATAAATTAAAATATGAACATCTCCCTAGGGAGGAAATCCATTCAGTCTGCAAGCATTTGGACATAATCAAACATTATTGAATTACTACCTGGTAAAAGAAGAAGTAAAAAAATGGAAAATTGTTTTCAGGCGTTGCCTAGTAGGTGATTTGGTTCAGCCGGATGAATCTCACCCACGTGATAAAGGTTTCAGCTCTTTAACTTCACAAAAGTCAACAGATGGAAGAGTTGAGGAAATGTGGATGTTCAAACATGGGCAGAATGGTAAATGTTACACAGTGTGTAAAGTGGCCACTTAAACCAGCCAATGACAGGTCATAAGCCCTGTAAATGCCTAGACTTCCGTATTCTCCTCTCAATTTTTTTTCCCTCTCTGTTAAAATAAATTTAAAAATAAAAAATCTTTATAATCCCTAAAGATAAAAATTTAGTTTCTTCCACAAGCATTTGGACATACTCAAAATATTGTTAAAAATCTTTATTTTTGAAAAATATCTCTGGGTTACATTTTTGTTCTGCATTCTTGTAGAAAGACACTAATTTATGACTCCGAACTGCCAAACATCATTGAACATTAAAAGTTTGTGAAATTCTTTAAATTAGTTCACATTGTCCGCTTTTAATGGAAGTCTGTTTAATTAACCAAATTAGGGACCGTCATTACTACTTGCGGAAAATTATTAAGGAGTGCTTTTACATCTCTTCCTTCTATTAAATATTCCAAATTATTCTTTGAATTTGACGACATTTTCACGTAATCAAAATTAAGAAGAGCTTAAAATTTTTAATATTTGTTCGCGCAACTGCGCTGTAGATGTTTTATTTAATTAATATTGATGTATTATGAGTTTTGTTTTTTGATTCGAGAAAAGACTTTTTTTAAATATATCAATGATGAAATTGCGAAGAAGGCCTTGTTCAGTGGAAGTGATCAACTCAGCTAGATAAAAAAAAATAAAGTTTTGTATGTTGGAATCAGTTTTGGAAAACCTTCAATTCAAACAAGGAAATTTGAAACGAAAATATACAAAATTTCATCCGACCCTCTACCTGGTATTATGCCTACAAATTGTCAAATAGAATCGTCTCTAATATTACCAGACTGAAGATTAGGCACTGTATTATGAATAAACATTGTTTAAAATCAAGACTGTGGACAGTCCTCGGCGTAAGTGCGGCCTTGACGAGGAATGCATAGACCACGCGTTGTTTGGATGCCCCGTTCGGGATGCCATATGCTTTGCATCGGAAACCAAACCTCCCCCTTTCCCTAAATTTATCCCATATCTTGTAAGTTTTATCCCCAAAAATAGTGTTTCACCTGTCTAAATTTACTGTTGCAAATTATATAACTTTTTTAACTAAAAAAATATCATTGGTATGGCACAGGTATGGTATCAACAGTATATGGCACAAATCATCCTTGTAAAGACCCTTAACTTAAAAACATTTTTTGTTTTAAGATTATGTCTTAATGTTTCCAGACAAGATTTTAGTACCCATATTTGCTTTGAATTTGATTTTGGTGAGAAGAATGTGGGGTTCATAGTCCATAATCGATGACACACGCGTGTTTAAACATTTTACCTGAAATAGTGCGATGACCGATGAAGCAATGTCTACGTTTTCTATAGAATCCAATACAACAAATTATGCAACTCTAACAGTATTGCTCAAAAAGACTAGAGCATTGTTCTGCAGAACATTAAAACCGTCCCTACCATTGAGATATGAACAACAAAGGAACTTGGCCTATATAGAGATCACAGGGCGTACTCAACGCCCAGTTAAGTTCAGTTGACCAGTCAACGTCAGCCAGTCCAGCCAGCCCGAAGACTCTGCTCAACGCAGATTTTCCAACCCCTCATCGCCGCTAAGCTCGCGCTACACAACCAAGTGCTGTATATAATTTGCCATGAAATAAATATGCATTAAACAGCAACCGTGTGTCTTCTGTTAATCTCTAACTGGGGTAGAAGCTTCAACCCTCAACAACCAAAATCCTACATTGGTGACCCTGACGTGATCTCAAAATCATAAATTCTACTTTTAAAACTATTTATCCGAACGGGTTTCACACACGTTTAGAGCCCCCGCTGATTGTGACAAAAAGTCACGGTGACTTTTTCTCACAGTGTCAAGTGCTATGAAGATATATAAGAGTAAGCTCACTGTGGCGACATGACAATACGGTGACAGAAAGTTCAAGCATGACGTGACTGTCACACGGCCCCTGCCTGTACTTTGCTATGGGAGTGCGCTCACTAGGAACTTTTTGTCACTCTGCCGGTAGACGCCTACCAAACGGACGTGCGTATTGAATTTTGCAGTTATATTTAAGGTTTACATTTTATTACAATAGTGATGACGAACATTTTAGACAAGATAATGTAGAAGTCTAGGCATTTACAGGGCTTATGACTTGTCATTGGCTGGTTTACGTGGCCACTTTAGACACTATAAAACATTCACAATTCTACCCATATTTGAACATCTATATCCCTATACCCTTTTATCTGTTGATGTTTGTGAAGTTAAAGAGCTGAAACCTTTATTTATGCGGGCGAAATTTAAGATGGATGGTTCTCTGCAAGAAGATAATATTGACAACGAATTGTTAACAGAAGACAAGGAAAAGGGATATTGACGTGATTCAAAATACAGGGAGTAAAATTTTCCTTTTAATAATTGTTCATTATATATGGGATGTACCCAGTAATATTTCTTTCGTTGAGTTTTCCTTCTGCGTAATTCA
Organism: Micrasema longulum; assembly: GCF_059751315.1. Lineage (NCBI taxonomy): Eukaryota > Metazoa > Arthropoda > Insecta > Trichoptera > Brachycentridae > Micrasema > Micrasema longulum. The sequence goes on along the minus strand of NW_028277591.1, from coordinate 237,537 downwards.
AGAGCGCAAATCACTGCGACCTCTTCGAAATCCATCGCTAAATGAACATTTGGTCACCAGTAGTGAGTAGTGAGTAGTGAGTAGTGAGCGCACCCTCAGTGACACAACGTGACAGTGACAAAAAGTCACAGTCAGCGGTTGGTGTTAAGTGTCAAAAGCGGGGATTTTGGTTTCAATTCTAAACGTCTAGCTCACTTCACAGCCCGCTGGCGGTTGAGGATCGACTCAATACGCGTTGGGCATGACTGAGCGTTTGAGCGTGGGTCATCATCTTGAGGGATTATTTAGTGTCTTTGTGCATAAATAGGTTGAAGAACGGTGGTAACCGGATTGAACTGCACTATGTTGCCCTGTGATCCTTTTACATGTCGTTTTTTTTTTGTTCTCGGCGTCTTTCTGGAGAAGATGAGGTTATTGTACTCCAATACGTTGCACCAGATTGGTCATTAAGAATTGATTAATTTTATTATTAAATATTCACGTCCTGCGTGTAATAATGTTGGTCTTGCGCAATAAAATGAAATGTATTGAAAAGAAAATGCTGAATTGCTTTCTTTGGTCGAAATTCTAGATTTGTGGTAAAATGATTTGGCGAGTGTGTGTCATCGCTTTATGGACATTGTACTTGCAGTTGAAATGCTGAACATGTAAAAATTTTGAAAGAACTAATTTAAATGAAAGGCTGAATGACGAATGTTAAACACTGTGTAAAAAAGCCACTAAATCATCCAATTTTTTAGAAGCCCAGTAAATTTCTATACTAGTATGTTGCTCTCAAAAATATTTGACTTCTTTTAACAATAAATGTCAAACTTGATAACTTCGTAGAGAGTGGAATTCAGAAATATACTTTTGTAAGACGCGAAATCTTTATCATTTTGTTTTACTTTTAAAACTCATGTTTAAATTTGGAAAAAATAGGCACAACTAATGTAACCTAGTAAATGTTTTTTCTTCTTCTAGTGCCTTGCAGGGTCCCTCCGACATTGGCAATCACTACAGCGAAAGCATATGTATCTGTCCTGCGCAAATTTTACATTTCGCAGCCAGGACGACTACTTATTGGTGTACTCGCCTTAGTGATTCCAGGAAAAAAATGACCAAAGTGGTTTCCCGTTGCCTTTTCTGATAGATTTTCTGTCGGGATACCTTCCCTTAGCTGGTTGGTTTTGGTTCTGAGGCGCCAAAAACTCACCTTTCATCCTCTCGTTATCTGCTGCGATCACACCGTTATGAGTGTGATCTCATTAACTAGTCAGAATTAGACTAGTCAGTAGTGTTGCCGGTGGAATGCAACTGGGCGTTCGCAGCATTTTATAGAATCACATCCTCCAGCAAGATGTGACTCACTGCAACACTACTGACAGTTCGAACCCCAGTATATGTTCAATGAACCAAAAATATTTGCATGTACAACAAAAATGTACGCATTTATGAACCTTTTTTCTTGTTCAATACCTTTGTTTAAACATCCATATCCCTTAAACCATATTTCTTTTTATTTCAGTTCAATTGACCGACAACATTCAAGATGTCTACGTCAACAATAAACATGGAGGAGAGGAAACCTCTGATGGACCAGATGATGTTTGAAAGACGGATGCTTTTTGGTGTCACGGCACTTATTGGTATTGGCATTCTAGTCTGGATCACAGCCATCTCTACGGATCATTGGTTCGTCGTCCAGGGAGGGCATGGTAAGCCAAAAGTAAAAGAAAATCAATCTTTCTTTTTTTATTTTATCAAAGTAAAATCTGTGAGTGAAGTAGAACCAAACCCCTGTAAGAGTGTTTTTGACTTGAATACTACATCATCAACATCAATTTTATTTGCACCCGGTTGTGCATTTTGTTTTGAGTACTGAGCTGACAGTCGAATTGCAGTGCATTCTAAATATCTATAGCTTTTTGCTTCTTATCCAGTCCAGAGACTTTGATACATTGCAGAGAAAAACATTCATATACATATTAATGTCAACTATTTTATGAAACAAATGTGGAGAAGCTCCTTAGCAAAATCAAAGATAACTATCTCGCCAGATCACACCTTTTGCAATAAATTGAAGCCTTGTATATAATAATTAAGGCAAAAAATGAGCAACTTTTAACCAAAAAAACCGGAACTTTTGGGATGGTGGATATATTTAAAAGCTCTAGGCAACCGCAAGGTGGACTTTTCGTACTCGATTTCATCCTAAAAGCTGTCATAAGTATATTAAAAATATTTGTCTTGGGTTCCAGTTCTAATTCACACAGAACTGTTTTCTCCATTCCTTTAGAACACGATGGTTACTTCCAGGTATAAATAAAATATAATGGAGACAAGTTTGTTTATTGCATAATTGGTTGCCAAGTTTCGAATCCTGGCTGAGGACGCGTAATATTTATTTTAAAGCTTGTTCTGGACTAAAATATTACATTTTTGACAACTGTCTATATAATGTATAAAGTTCAATTTAATTACTTGGGCGAATATTTACTATCGACTGTTTTCTGTTTCCGGCGAAATAAAAATACATTTTCCAAAAATGTTATTAAAACCGTATGTTGTACATACTTGTATTTAAAATAAATGTGCAAATAAAACATTGTCTTGATGTTTTGGAAATTAATCAAATAATTCCTGTTGTGCCTATTGTCTGTCTTGCTTAAATGCTTTTGTATTGTCATGCATCCAATATGTAATTTTCTTTCCAGGTATATTTGTTCCACAGACCAGAAGATACTTTGTCAGCAGTCATTCTGGTCTCTGGAAGGTCTGCAGATCAGTCTTGGTATCAACTCCTGAGCAGCTCAGAGACAGCGTTGCTGGAAGAGCATTTATCACAACCACAAAACCAACATCAACATTACCACCACCTCCAGATCTAAATTCTACCATTTCTAATGCTGCTTCAACCATTCCTTTATCAAATTCAACTGGTGTTGGTGGATTGGATAATTCGACATCATCATTATCTACATCTGTGAATTCATCAGTTCATCTTAACAACTCGACTTTTTTAAATTCGACAGTGATACACACTACCGCAATGCCTGTTCTTAACGCATCAATGGCAGCCAAAATGATACCATTCCGTAAGTTAGTTGTAAACTTATTTTTTATGTTATGCTACCTGCAGAACAAATACGAATTCAAATGCTGACCTTATCATGTATTTTTAAATATATATATTTAAAATTTTGTTTAAACTAATCATATTACCTGCCTCACTAAGCAGTCCTGTATTGAGGCAGGAACTACTCTTTTTTCAGTTGAGTCAGTAAGTATTTAACACATTATATCATAAATGAAGTTTTCTACCAATTGCTCCGATAGATCCATGATCCATCTTTATCTTTTCCTTAGCTTCTGCGGCTTTAAAGACCCTTGATTCTATGCGCAGGTGACTTCAGTGTTCGTACACAGTTAGGATATTTAGTACTTTGAATAGTTTTGAACCCGAAAACCTCGTTTTCGTTTGCGTATAAGTGTACTTGGTTTTATATTTTATGGTAGAGTAATTTTTAAAAAGGTTTTTCCTATATTCATTACGTTGAACCTTGTTAATACTTTTTTGTGGGTGTACGGATAGGCACTTTCAAGAGGAATTTTTAAATTGGTACTTTGTGCAATTTTCATTGAATGGAGTGCTGTCTTGCTTGCTGTTCCCCATGCTATGGCACCATATTCAATTGTGAATGGTACAATGCAAAGTACAATATTTTGGCTATTGCTGGGTTCATGATGCCTCTTATTTTACTAAAGACATATATAAGTCTCTCCAGTATATTTGTTATTTGTATTGTGTGTTCATTCCAACGTAAGAAGAAATCAACGAATAAACCTATGTAATTTATACCATCCACCCGTTGCAAGACAGCATTTGATAGGAATAAAGTACACATTGTACGAGTCTCTATTCGGCTGGGGTCTTGTCGGGATATTCTGGGATGGAGAGATGTAATAGCGAAAACTAACATTTTTTTTTTTTTTTTAAAACACAGTGGAAGTATTTTTCCTACCTTTCATGTTGTGTCCCTTATCGAAGAAGTACTTATTGGCTGTATTCTGATGGTTATATTTTTTGAACAGTTCTTTTTGCCTCTTTACGCTGCTGAAGAACTTCGTGTAAGTCATTTAAAATTAAAATATTACTGCGATATTGATTATACAGTACATAGCAAAAGAAAAATTATTTTACCACTGATATTTCTCTTCTCACTGTGGCGTTGTGCGCAGAAATTGGAAATAAATACTCACATAATTTCAGCATTGAATGAAATAAATCTTCTTTTTTTCTACAGAATCTCTCAACTTCTACCATATCGCGGCAAGTTAAGGTAATTGATAGCCCTTGAGGTGATTTTCACAAAAATGGCCCTTTATAAATTATTTACAATAATAATAAATATGTAATTTTACGTGTATGATATGACGAAAAATATTTTTTTATATTTTGTTTGTTATCTCACTTGTACAAGTTGTTCACAAAAATAATTAATAATAGACTCTCTAATAAACTAGACGCATACCAACCGGAAGAACAGGCAGGATTTAGGAGAGGTTACAGCACGAACGATCATATACAGACCCTGAAAAATATCATCCAGAAATATAATGAATATAATATGTCATTACAACTAGCAATTATTGATTTTGAGAAATCTTTTGATACTGTAGAGATATGGGCAGTAATGAAAGGTTAAGATAATTGTAAAGTGGATCACAGGTAATCAGGACTCCTAAAAAACATTTACAATAATACAGCTTCTATTGTACAGCTCCATAAACCAAGCGAAAAGTTCCACATAAGAAGAGGAGTAAGATAAGGAGATACAATATCCCCAAAATTATATACACTAGCTCTGGAAGATGTCTTCAAAACTCTTGACTGGAACGACAAGGGTATTAACATTAACGGCAAATTTATAAGCAATCTCAGATTTGCAGATGATAAAGTTATATATATATATATATATATATATATATATTTACATGCTAAAGATGAGAAAGAACTCAAAAACATGATAAACAAAGTTAATACAGCATTCCTGAAAATAGGCTTGAAAATGAATGATTAAAAAACTAACGTAATGAGTGATGCAAACCAACCATGTAACATTTTAGTAAATGGACAAATCGTTGAAAAGATTGATTGTTTTATATACCTAGGACACGAAATACAGCTCGGGAAAGATAATCAACATGTAAAAAATAGAAAGAAAACAAGATTTAGCATGGGCAGTCTTTGGTAAGCCCTCATATATCCTAAAATCTCCGAAGTATTCACATAACTTAAAGAAGAAACTTTTTTATGCTTCTGTTTTCCCTGTACTGGCATATGGCTGTGAAACTTTTGTGTTCACGAGAAAAAAATTACACAAATTATCAGTGACACAAAGAGCCATAGAAAGGAGAATGCTGGGTATCTCGTTGAGAGACAGAAAAACCAATACATATGGACTAGAGCGAGAACAAAGGTCACTGATGTGGTCCATAGGGCTGCCAACCAGAAATGGAGCTGGGCTGGTCATATAGCCAGAACCATAGGCTCTAGATGGAGCAAAAAAGTCCTGGAATAGAAACCCAGAACGAGTAGAAGAAGTGTCGGCAGGCCTCAGACAAGGTGGTCTGATGACATTAGACGAGTTGCAGGAAGTGGTTGGATGCGGTTGGCTCAGTATAGGGAAATATGGAGAAAAAAGGGGAGGCCTATGTTCACCATTGGACAAGAGACGGCTGATGATGATGAAGATGATGATGATCATATATTTTTAAAATATGTGTTAAAATATGTTAATGTGATGTACTGGTGGATTTTTATAAGCGGGTGCGTGCACTATACTTACACATACGCATTGTGTAGTATCGACGCGCTTATGAGCGTGACATAGACAACTACTGCTTAGTTAGTTGCTAATGATATGGTAATACAATATACACAGAATGCTTCTGTGTTCGTCTAAATTTCACTGTGATTCTTAATAATCAAAATATAATAATATGTTCGAGTATTGAGTTATGGATTAAAATCACTGGTTTATTAATATGTATGTATTTCATTAAATCGAATCATGAATAGTTCGTTTACGTAGATATGGCGCTTTCGCAAAACTTACACAAAAACCACCAGTCTCAAAGATGTCGCGAAAGCGATGAAACCGGTCACTGGATATTCCAAATTTGTGGATTAAAGTATCACTCGTGTTTTATTTAAATAATAAATTACAATGAACTTCCATCAAGAATTTTCACTTACAAACTTAAATGTTTTACACAAAAACATTTTTAATGTACAGAATACTAATTTTAAAAATGTTGAGGTTATACAAAACCTTTTTTGGATTAAAGCGAAAAGAAAAATAATTACTTAAGAAAACATCATATATTTACGAGTATTTATTTTTAAACAAGCATGTTTTTTATTTAATATTTTGTGTTCATCGTCATAATAATTAATTGAGTGTCATTAAAATGCACTGTACAAATTATATCGGAAAAAATATGTTTACACACTAATTGATAAACAATAAATCTTGTTATTTATATACTTAATACAATCTACACTTCATCGCATTCTAGTTTTAAAGTAAAAGACTATAAAAAAATACATTTTTCTAAATTTAAATAGCCCCTTGTTCTTGGAAGGACTATAATTAGTAAAATGCAACATTTAAAAAAAGTATTTGAAAATTATAAAACAATGAAACAAAGTATTTTAGTAAATAAATATTACAATTTTTATACCCATTCTATTTTTTTTATGTACACCTTCCTCTAATCCAACACAGAATTTTAAAAAAGATAGCACATTTGGTCAAAATTGAAAACAATATTTTTTTTAATCAACATCCCATAGATTTAAAATGCGTTAGTGTGAGTTTTCTGAACGCGCCAGCTTAAGTTAAACCACCAGTAGGTAGTAAGGCCGCTAGAGGATAGAATTTTTAATATTTTTTACCTAGTCAGGTTAGGTTACAACGGTGCACATTTGAGAATTTAGCAAAAGTTAAAATCGGAAACAAGAAAGTTGGAAATAATCAAATGAAAACTCTTGCAAGACCGTAAACTTTTATTTTTTTATGTTGGATTCAATCTCTCCATTGTTTCTACGCTAAAGAAAGTTAAATCCAAGAGTTAAACGCAGGTCCCGTTTTACGATTTTCGACAAAGAATCTAAAAATTTAGCACGCTTCATAATTTTAATTTTAAAGTTTGCAGTGTCTTCCTAAGGTAATTCGATGCTCGCTCCTAGAATCCAATCATGCAAAATTCTCCTTCGCCTAGAACTCCGGTGACTTGAATTCGGAAGATACGTCATCTTTAAAATGTCTCCATACTTAAACAGGTAGAGTCAAATAAGAGAAGATTGGCTTTGAGTGTGATTGTATCAGTGAAAACTGCGAACAGTGCATTCCAAATGTCTGAAATAACTAAAAAAAGCATATTTTTAAATATTTCGTGGTTATTTTACTAACCCAACAAATAAAAAACGGTTCTCGATGAGAAGTTTAATTTTTATGAATTGTTTAGCTTAAAATATTTTACTAACAAAATTTTGATGTGCCGACTAAGTTCATTTTACCACAAAGTTGACGATACACCTATCAATATTACAATTAACCAATGAAACTTTTCTGTATTTGAAATTGGTTTTTACACACACATATGATACATATTTATGATTGTAAACACTTGAAAGTCGCCATAAAAAAGTTAGTAATTGTGGAGATGGAATTTATTGTAAAGAAATACGTCCTATCGCTAGGGCGCGTTGAATCTTAGTGCCGTCAGAGCGATTTACTTTAGCCTGTAGGTCGACACGTTCCACGTTACCCCTCAGAATGCTTCTTTTTTTAAAAATGTTAATTTATCATATCTGTTACAAAGCGCAGTATAAATAGAAATGACAAAGGTATTATTTGAAAACTCATTTGATATCAAAAGAATTCGGTGCAAGTTCAACGTAAATGTTAATTTTAATGGGACGAAAATAATGATAAAGATATTATTCTTTTCCAACAAAAAAGAGACCTTACTGTCAGAACACAATCCTTCTAGCAAAATGGCCGGCTTCAAAACTTTGATGGATTGTCTCTGATACAGTTGTGAGAATTAAATGTCACAAATGTGATCGCGGGCATAAAGTACTTTAAAAGTTCTAGTTAAGTAATAATATTTTATATTTTGAAATGTAACATATATACGTAAAGAAAAGGTAGAAATAAGAACAATTTTTTAAATATTGAGCGAAATTAAAGCAAAATTCAGGAATATTAAAAAATGATCGAGAGCAACAATAATATTTTTAAAAAACCCCGCCCTTCAGAACGCTTAACGAATCTCCAAAGATATCAATGTTTCTCGCAGTGTCATAATGTTACTTGTTATACCATCTGAATATGCGAGATAGATTTTTGAACAATAACGTCATGGAAGTATTTTAGGATAATCAGCTTGACAAACGCATGCTTAATAAATCTTATAAATTCATGCGTTTACTAATATTAATTGCATCCTTAAGTAAATGTATTTATTTGTGATTACTTATTTTCATTTTATTTATTTATTGAAAACTTCAAAAACAAAGAATGAGTACTTTGGCGGACTTATTGCTAAAAGCAATATCTTCCAGCCAACCAAAAAACACATTGGTCAAAAAGAAGAGATTGGTAAAAATTTCGCACTAAAAAAAACATCAATATATACCAAAATATAGGTACATACATAAAATTTTTGAAAAATCTAATTAATTTAGTATAACCTCTGTTTTTTAATTAAGAGATAAGGATTAACTTTAATAAAATTTAAGAAATACATTTTGCTATACATGTTAAATGATGAAGAATGTGGTGATCAGATAGTGTGTTTGGAAGGAGAGAGAAAGAAGAACCAAAGAAAAAAAGGGATAAAAATAAATGTTTAAGAAAAAGAAGAAAAAAATGCTGTAAAACTCAAGGAGTTCAGGATTCTGGGGATATATAATAATGTTTAAGGCCTTTCTTGAAAGTGGCTAGAGAAGGTGCATTTTTTATATGAAGATGTAGCTCATTCCAAACTCTATAGTCCTTAAACTGTAAGATGATTAGAATGACAGTTGTCAGAAAAACTGACGACATAACTTTGTAGTAACGTCTAAGGAGTGATTTATATTGACACACGAATAATCATTCGTATTTGGTAAGTTAATTTATTTTTTTAATACAGTTCTTAACATATAAATCAACATAAATATACAAAATCAGCTTTAAAACTTAAAAAAAAACTCAAATAAACCTAATTATTAACGACGTTCTTACAAGGTTACATCATTTTGCAAAAACGTTGGAGATGGACAAATTGATCAAATAAAAAAAAATCGTTTGGTAATGTTCACGAAAAAAGTATAAATGTCTAATTTTTGGTGAATAATTGTATTCAACACACTAAAATAGGCTTGTTTTTGCTTTTTTTATCAATTTTCGGAAACAGAGTTTCATGTTTGCATAAAAAAACTGATAAAACGAATTCGATCGGTACATAATCAGTGATCAGTAATTTCCCATCACTGTTAATTTGAGTTTGACAGCTGTCATTCTAATCATCTTACATTTTAAGGACTATAGCAGCTTCATTCGCTCTTTGTCGCGCTACGGTAAAGTTTGTCATATTTTTAAAATTTAGACAAATTTGGTTGTTTCCCATTCCTTTTTTTTTGTTTTTTGACCTCTAAAGGATTTTTATAGAAAACTTTAGAAATTTTCAATTTATTGAGAATTTTATATATTCGTTACAGTGAACTATAAAAATAAAAAAAAACATATTTGACACAGTTTTTCATCATGGCAGGATGACATATATCGCACAAGTGGGTTTGGAGACTATTTAGAATATTTAGCCTCTAGCTTGAATAAAATTAAACAATGTGCGATGCCCGTAAAAATGTGAATGTGTGTACGTAGAGTTTATATATCGGTATGATGTTTTTGATTACAAATATTCAATACAATAAAATGAAATTGATCCTTTTTATAGATAATTTTCTATCGACAGTTTGTATGGGAATCCAATTCTGCGAACGACCGATTACATGCATGGAAAATGCAATGAAACATTCAATAATTGGTGCATCTATTGTGCAATATCACAATTATTATTCGGTAAATGGTGATAACCAACGGTAAAATCGAATACGCGAAATGTAAAAACACACTCTGAAAGGAAAATAAATAAAAGCGTTATAGGTTTTGTAGACTGGCTTTCGAATTATAAGAATATTTTGAAAAATTTTTTTTTTAAAAATGTAAATAAGATTCTTTTTTATTAAAAAAAACTTTAGTTTTCGCGCAGTGTAGGGTTGATATTTGTATTTATTTTTTGCTTTATTAACTCTCGCGCTGTCAACATTAAAGTTACCTGTTCTTGTTACCTTTTATTTTTTTTTTATATATGTTAGTGTTGCTCATCATGTCCCTATACTCACCCAATAATGCATAAGACACTGAACACTAAATGAAAAAAATGGTCCGTTCAGTTATTAGTTATTGTTAAACTTAGAGATCGACATTATTGACACTGGATTGTTAAGGTTTAAGATATATTAATTTTTTTACATTTAATTTAATTACTTTTACTTTTTACATTGCTGGTTTTGTTTCGATGCATATTTTATTGATTATTTTTATTCGTTTTATATTAATGAGTATTTTTTTTTTAAATAATTTAATTTTGATAATTTGTACTGTTAGTTTTATTTAAATACGTATTTTATTCATGTTTGTTTTATTATTAATTTGTAAAATTTTAGTATTAAAAAAAATAAATTGTTTAATTTGTGTTTCCATGCAATTAAAGAAAAATCAGTGTGTCTTTTTTTTATTGTTTATATATTTATGTGCATTATAAACTATTTTTCATTGTTTGTAAACCAAATAAATAATTTAAAGTTTAAAAATTATATTGTTAGTAACTATTGATGCGATTTCATAATTTGGTTTTATAAACAAAGTAAAGCTTATTATTGAATTTTTTTGAAATATGTATTATTTGAATAATTTATTTTTTTTGCACCACAACGGGCAAGAGGCCCAATTAAAGCAGTGAAATTATATTATTTCAATAATTTAACAAACAATGTCTTTTGGCTTGTGTTGCGGACTCATGGATCAAAGGTCCGAGGTTCAAAACCTACTCTACTTGATTTCTAATATCTAATAGCGAGTGTTCACGCCAGCTGGTGCAGGGTTCTCGCTTCGACGGTCTCGCCAATCTCGGGTGACATGCGAACGAGGAAAAAGACACACAGTTTCTTCAAAATATTATTTATTTTCTAAATTCCGCAATGTCACATAAATTACAATAGAAAACAGTCTGAAAAAGTTGAGCGGGCATGTAGTAATTAAACAAACATATCAGCTCAAATAAAACCACAAGGCAATCACACCCTCACACTCGCAACTCGTAACACTCGAGGATGCGTACAAGCCTCGCCTGTCACTTAGGACCTTCCGTCATTGTCTCTAGAGGCTCACTATTGAATGTCACATAAATAATAATTATTGCAACTATCCTAAAAGATAACTGCAGTTCCTTTAAATGATTACGTAGGTAACCACATTTACCTAATACGCGTAACATTCGAGGATGCGTACACTCCTCGCCTGCTACGGTCTGACTTTCCGTCAGCAACTCTACAAGCGCACTTGCAAAACCAATTTCGATTACATTCTACAAAAAATACTGATATTTTAGTGCCAAACAAAATATATCTAAGACCTTTTCAAACAATTACGAGATTTCTCTTCCTCAATAAATTAAATTATATGTGACATCCTAGGACAAGAAACGATAAACTAAACTAGGATCTTAACACGGGACAAATGTCCGGTTCTTTGAAAAATTATAAAAAAAATACAAGATTACAAAGTATACACAGAAAAATAAATATCTCAACTTCAGTAAACGACATTTAAAAGGCATAAAACAATAATTCACGATATACGACACTTTTGAAATAAATGAACACGTTGCAAAGCCGAACAATAACATCTGAAATTGCTAGTCGGTATACAAAATTAACCAATAAAGCGTTCTTTGTAAAGTATTATTTTAACCCGCCAAATCTTCGGAACGAAGTGAGTTATTTAAATGCGTTCTGTAAAGAATTATTTAATAAACGAAATATTGCTCAATTTAGTTTTGGCCCCAACAGTGAGGTTTTTACAACTTTTTATAATAGCCACCAAAAATTGAAATATTTAAATCAATTATAAGAACGCTAAAATTTTTTATCATTAAAAAAATAAAAAATAATCATGGTTAAACCATTTTTTCACCTTATTAAATTCTTCTTATCGTAAAAAACTGGAAAAACCCTCAAAATCGCCAAAATTTCCAGAAGAATACACAAAAGAATCGCATTATCATAGAACGTAATACTATTTCTATTCGTTTTCGGGGATTCAAAATATCATCCTCTCCACCTAAATCCCTTCTGGGCTGACCTTTTATCGTGTTTTATTATATTTTATTTATCTCGGTCTTTATTCCCGGCACAATGCCGGGATAAACACAACAGCCGGGATAATAAGTCGGGAAGAAAGGTCTGCTTACAGTTTCCAGATCTAATTAAGCGGAGTTCGTTTGTTTTTAGGGATAAAAATATACATCTTGTTCGTGGCTACCATAGGGTGCCTAAAAAACGTAAATAACTCAATTTCTTTTGCACGGCAAACAAACAGATGGAAAATTAGTGAAATCCAAATTTAATTAATACAAAGCATACATAATTATATGTCTTTAATATAATTATGTTGCAAAGTTAATAATAAAGTTCTGTGCCTATTTTTATTAATTTACTAACTAACAAGTAGTATATGCCACATTTTTTGAGATATAAGTCGCAACTCCATAGACTTTAAAGTCCTGTGTTGAGTTTTGACGAGTAATCAAACTAGTTTTCATTTTAAAAATTACTCTTAAACAAAAAAAACATGAAAAATAAAATCATTTGAAAATCAGTTCGTGGTGTAGGTACAAGGTAAGACTTTTCCAATAGATGAGGTTTTGGGTTCGATATCCGATAAAGTAGAAGTAAAATATATTGTTTTTTTACTGAAACAAATTTCCTAAAACACACTTGTTTCGATTGTTGCGCGGTAAAATTGACAACCCTGAAATTATGCGGAGCATTAGCTTTTATGTTCCGGATAATTACCTTAGATAGCGTTAGCATCGACTGTTTCACCTTGCAAGATAGAGGACCAACCTGCCAATAGTTATGCCTGTTGGAAGGACTATCTCTATGTTGAACATTACTTTGAACATTGACATTTTTCACGTCTCTGAGCTAGTTTTTCTTTACAAGATTATCTTACTTTTTAAATTTTACCTTTTTATTTTAATTTTTCTATATTTATTTATTTAAGTTTTTGTACATAATGTTATTTGTACATTGGCGGGCTTATTGCCAAATGGCAATTTCTTCCAACGAACCAATAAAATAAAAGTTTTATTTTTATAATTCAAGTTACAGAACATATTCAAAAGAAGATATTTTTATGAAATTTTATGAAATTTAGAACTAACACTGTATTCCTCCACTGTAATACTGGGAAATTAGAAAAGGGTGATTGTGCTGACCATGTGTATTTGATTGATCACAAACTGACAAAACTGCAGTGAGGGGTACAATGAAAGTTTTTAAAGTTTATTTGTTTTGTTATTTTCGCGGTTTGATTGTAAAGAAATATTAAATTTTCGCTTAATTAGTTTAAAAAAAAATAAATTGATATTGATATGCGAAACTGAAGAAAGACTCAAGTCTTTATGAACAGTTTCGGGAAAGGGGTGGATGCTTTCATTGTAAAAGAAGATATTAAAAGTATATAAATATATGAATCAAGAAATTGAAAATTGAATTCGAATGAATAAGTAAAATGTAGCATTTTAAACAAATTAATACAAACCAGTTATTAATACATATAATAAAATAATCAAAACTATAATAACTATAATAAAGAAATTTTAAAAAAATATAATAATCGATAAAAAAATGTGTTTATTATTATTTAATACTACATTGGGTAATAATAAATATATTTTACTAATATAAAAAAATGATAAAGATAAATATTTTGTACCGATAAATAAAATTAAGAAAATTAAGGAAAAAATAGAAATTGGAATGGAAACAATGATTAATTTTTAATTTATTTAGTTTCTTATGCATACATACTTGTACATTGGCGAGCTTATTGCAAAGTGAAAATTTCTTTCAACCAACCTATAGAATAAAATATCCTATTTATATCATTCTGGATAGGAAACGTACGCAAGAAAAAATAGAACTTGCAATGTGTGTATTAATAAGTGCCATACATATAAACCTATACAGTTACGCCTAGGCTTAGTGGAAGAATAAGAAATGGAATACCATATTTTTTCTACTACTTTGCCTAAGCGTAACTTTATAGCAGATTTATAAGTAACTAGCGAATCCGACACACGTTGTCCTGCCTGACAATGGGTTACCTGCTACTAGCTTTAAAAAATACATTTTATTGATAAGTAGTATATACAAAAGTATTTCTTTTCTGTTAGTCCTTGGTTGTTTGCAAGTTAAATAACTTGATATTGCAGTTAAAATTTAATTTAATATTTGTCTTAAAATGAAAAAAAAATTGCTTGATTGTGTCGTGAAAGCGTGCAAAAACTATTCGAACTAAAGAAAAAATACTTTTCATTGAAAATAAGGTACTTAGGTACTTGTTGATGATTAAATTCCAAAACTTAAAATTATTTATTATCAAATATTGAATTTAAGTAGGTACCTAGCTACTTGTTTATGTTTGAATTCCAAAACATAAAATAATTCACTTTCAAATATATAATTGTTTATGCAAATATCAAACTCGGCTCTTCTCACTAACAGGGGTGCAGTTTATTCATGAATGCGATATTAAAAAATGTATTAAATTTGATTTGAATAAATTATAAGGAATGAAGGAAAGAATCTGATTGGGATCATTAAAAGCTAATGTTATTTAAAAACATTCAAAAACAAACGTTTTTGTGCATGCATTCTCGTCGAATGCAACCCTGGTAGGTCAATGAAAAAAAGATTTACGGTTCTTACTTTTTTTTTAATAGATTCGATTAAAAATTCAAATGTATGCATACACGCGTAGCGCAAAGATTGCAATTTTTATGAAAACTGCACGTAAACCGGTTTAGCCGTTTAGGAGGAGTTCAGTGTCCCATTTATCGGGGACTTGGATAAGTTCTTGCCGTTTTTCGTTCAATGCATAGAATAAAGAATAGTCCAAAAGAATCGTAGAATCATATTTGAATACATCGGTCTGTCTGAATACATCCTTACTATGCCTCACTTTCACCGCGCGCGTAATATTGCACGATGGGAAAAATATAATTATAACACAAATTTAAGGTAAAAAAAAATCAATCTGTGAATTTTACTAAAATTTTATTGTGCACGCGGAAATATTGATTGACATAACAGAGTAGATAAGTAACGGGTCATTTAATATGAGTAATTGAATTAATGAACTTTAAACTTAAAATATAAAACCTTTTTTATTTCACATAAAACGGATGTTTGTTAAATAATATTTGATGTTTTAAAGATAATGTCGGTCAAATGTCCACGATAATCCGAGATCCAATTTTCATTAGTTTTCTCATTAGATGAGCAAAATACGGTAAAAAAGTTTACTACCCTGGCATTATTATTAACAAACAATGACATAAACTAAGACCTAACTATGTTGACTAAATGGACAAACACAAACTTACTTACACTTAATGACAAAAAATGCAATATTATCCATTTTGAATCTAGAAAAAAATGTCATAAAGTAGATGCTTACATAAATAATGAACGACTTACTGAAATTGAACATGTAATACTTAGGATTAACAATAGACAGGCAATTAACATGGACAATTCATGTCGACAATTTAATTAGCAAAGCGGCGACATTATCGAGTCTTTTTTTAAAGATCAAAAATTTTGTTCCAAAAACGGAAAAAATTATAATGTATGAAGCCTATGTAAAAACTAAAATATGTTAAACGCAACTACTATGAGGAGCAGGATATCAAAATGACATAAACACAAACTACAAAGACAACAAAATAAAATATTAAAGTTTGTATATGACCTTCCCTATCTAACTGCAACTAGAGAACTTTTTAAACAAACTAAGCAATTAAATATAACTGCACTTTTTCAACTAGAATCATTAAATTTTATCCATAAATTAGCCACTAATGTAATTGTAGACGAAGAACTAAAACTTGTAAAAAATTGTAGTCAACGTGGACATAATACGAGAATATCAGACAAATACCAAATGCAACTTTCTAAAACAAGACAAAGAAAATCAAGACTAATGAACCAGGGACTGAAATTATACAATAAACTACCAGACAAAACTAAACAAAAGACTCAGACAAACTTTTCAAAAGATGTAAAAAATATTATTTTGAACAACAGAGTATGAATGAAAAATATATATATTATTTTTTGTAAAATGAATGTAATAATCCGTAAGGGTTGACAATCTGACAGATGGAAAAATAATTCAATCTGTATGTAATGCATTTGTTACATACACCTTCATTTGCTAATTACACATGAAATGTGATAGCATCCTGTTTCTTTAAGATCCTAGCAGTATTTTTACACTTTAAAAGGACACAACACGGCATAGTTGAATTTAAATCAGGAGTTACGTACTGAGCGACGTCTACAAAGAAACTTATTCGTCGAAACGTAAACCTACTCATTTATGAGTAGTTTAGTCGCGTTCTGTTTGATGTGCGTATGCGTTTTCTAAACTATTCTTAATTTTATCGTCCGATGTTTATCGGCCTCGATTCGTACGGCACCCAATCTTTGCTTTTGGATCATTCCTAATACTTTAAAACGTTGGCAAATGTTGTGTAATTAACTCCTAATGATTCTGCAGGTTTCTTTTGCATCTGATTTGGGTCTTCATCGAGTAATGCTTGCAATTTTTTGTCTTCTAACCCTTTTGGTGAGCCAGAGCGTTCTTTATCTTCAACATTAAAATAATTATTTTTAGAACGTCGAAATCAATCTCGGCGTGCGGTTTCCAACAAAGCATGGTTGCCGTAATTCTCCAAAATAATGTTGTTTACCTGCAGATTTAAAAAAAAGTGATGCAGTAATATTCCCGCAAACACAATTTTTTGGCACGAAATTTGACATGCTTAACGTTATTAAAAAAACGTGTTGTTCACACTTCGGTCTAATAACAGATACCTTATTTCATTTCAAGCCAAATGATGGAGCATCACCTTTCTTTTATTGATGTTGGCTTAAGTATTGCCCAACGTTTAAAGTCTTAGATAACATTTTTCGTCGGAAAACAGCGAGGTCCCATTAGAAGAATTGGGTGAATGTGGGTTAAGGTAATAAAGAGCAAAGAAAAGAAGAGAGATCAAAAGAGAGGAAATATTTTTTTAGGCGCGATTTAAACAAATCTACAGTAGAAACATCTTTGATAGTGGATGAGCTATGAATTTACAATTGAAACGTGTCAACATTATTTGAGTTAGGCAAAAACGAGATATTGTTGATGTTAATTTGGAGAAATGGTATTATTTCAGTTCACGCACAGAGATATTAGGTTCCTTTGGCAAAATATGATTTATATAAATATACTAGCGGACAGACGTTGTCCTGTCCGAACGTTGGACTTTTCATTGATAAGTAGGTACCTAGGTACTTGTTTGTGATTTAATCCCAAAATTAAAAGTATTTAATATTCAAATATGTAATTTAAGTAGGTACCCAGGTACTTGTTTATGGTTGAATGAGAAATTCCAGCTCAACCCGGAATTAAATTTTAAAAATGTTTTCGTGTACACGTAAATATTTAAAAATTTTGGAGTAGGAGGAAATATCTCAAAAACGCACGCAAAAATAAATAAAAAATGTTAAAAATAGTATTCATTTTAAAATCTTAAATAATGACGTCACTCCTTATATCTACGTGTAGTATTTCCGGTTTCCGATTTAAAGCCTCCGCACCTTATAAGGAATGTTTTGACCATAGAAAAAAAAGAGTATAATTTGTGATTGAAATTTTTGACATTTCAACAGCGTTGCCAGATCTACCGTTCGTAAAAACAACCATAACATAGAAATGAGCAAA
The DNA here is from genome assembly GCF_059751315.1 of Micrasema longulum. NCBI lineage: Eukaryota > Metazoa > Arthropoda > Insecta > Trichoptera > Brachycentridae > Micrasema > Micrasema longulum. The sequence goes on along the minus strand of NW_028277591.1, from coordinate 219,373 downwards.
TTACCATCAACTAAATGAAGTAATCACAGCAATATTCCATAGATTCTTGTCAGTTTTGTTATTGGCTGGAGAAATATAACTTACCGCGGTCAGTTAAAGTAAGAACGCCAACCGTTTCATGACGTCACTACTAAAAAGTGACACACTGATTACAGTCATTTGGCGTGGTATTTGATAAATGTAACTTTAAAAAATCATATCTTTGTAAATAACGCACAAAAAAAAACTTTTTGCTTGGTTAAATAGTACGCTAATAGAAAAAAAATTAATTAGAAAACAGTGGAATTCCTCATTCCAAAAAAAAAAAAAAAGTGTTTTCAAATGTGCCATTCTTTTTGCAAACTTCAAACTTCAGTCTTTTCACCAACAGAGGGGTGTACTTGAGTAGGAATACGATTTTTTTTAAATGTATTAAATTTAATATTATTTTAGTATTTCCAAAAATCCAGTTAGAATAAATAAATGACTAGAAATTATTTATTTATTTATTTAATAATGAAATCATACAGCCTTTATATAAAACAAGGTACAAAATAACAATTAAAAAAAAGTAAGACCAATTACAGTTTTCACACTAATGAATGCAGGAGGAGAGTGGAAAAATAATTTAATTCTAAAAAAGTAAAAATAAAAATATTACATAAAAAGTTCATAAAAAGGAGAAGACATTGTAAAGCTACCCTACTTTCCTCCCTATTTCTTTCTATAAGGAATAGGAATAAGGAATTTAAAGAAAGAATCTGATTGAGATCTACAAAAAACAAATGCCGTTTGTAAACATTCACACACAAAATATTTTTACACACAAAAAAAACAACAACTTTCCATTTTCTTGTAAATTTATTCTCCTCGAATGCAACCCTGAAAGATCAATGAATAAAGCATTAATGCTCCTTAATTATTTTTTACATATTTTATTGAAGATTTTTCTATATAAGATCTACGAACACGCACAGCGCAAATATCTATATTTCTCTGAAAACCGCACGAAAATCGGTTAAGCCGTTTAGGAAGAGTTCGGTGACATCACACGTACAGAGGAATTATATATATAGAGATATGTATCAACAAATCATGAAGAACATTTTCTAGAAGGGAATATAGAAGTCTAGGAATTTACAGGGCTTATGACTTGTCATTGGCTAGTTTAAAATATTGTTCTATATTTACATACACAGGTAATCGTCGTTTTACGCCGGGGTTTCGTTCTAAGAGACACCGGCGTAAAAAATCGGCGTAAAATGAACACAAACATAATGGAAGAGAGAAGGTTAGGTTCCGTGTCAAAATTCTAAGAGTAATCGAACATGTTTATTTAATACATATCCTATATATTCAATATGAATTTTTTATATACATATACATTTATATGTATTTAATAAATACAATTCAAATTCATTTACAAATCAAATAATAATATCTTGATATAAATAACGATTTTTCATAATAAACATTCACTCACCAGTTCGTCGGTACTAAATTAAATTCTCACACTTTTCAAAAAAAAAACATCCAATTTCATCTGCTTTGATTGTTGTTTCCTTACTTGCAGAATCATAGTTTACAAATATTTTAATATTCTTTTAATTTTAATAATAATAAAATAAAAAATGAATCATACTTTTTTTTCTTCAAAACCAAACGTCAAATTAACTCTAAAACAATTTTACACACACAATAGGCTGCTTGCGTACACGGTAATAGAATAAAACAACGCGTAAAAGTGTGTCTGCCTATTGTCGTCTGGAGTCGGCCAAACCGGGGAATCCCACGCCGGCACCAACCGGCGTAGTTGTAAATCGGCGTAAATCGAACCGGGGCAAAACGACGTTTAACTGTATTCTATTCTAACATTATTTATCACTATTGTACACTTTTTGCCCTAATTTATAACACTTAAACTGTCCATTTATCTGTACACTTATATAAACTTATTTTTATTCAGTACTTATAATATTATCTTATCTGCTATTTTTTACATTTTATTTTTTAATATATTTATATTTTATGTGGCCACTTAAAACACTATTACATTCACACATAGAATTAAGAATAGTCCAGAAGGAGCGCAGAATCATATTTGAATACATCGGACTGTGTCCAATAATTCCCCCACTCCGCCCTACTTTCACCGCTCGCATTCGTAAAGTTGCCGGGTAATGTTGCTTGATGGGGATAAAAAAAATCATAACACAAATGTAAGGTAAAAAAAAAGAATCTGTTGATTTCTCTAAAATTTTATTATGCACACGGAAACATTGATTGACACAACAGAGAAGATAAGTAAAGGGTCATTTAATAAGAATAATTGAATTAATGAACTTTGAACTAAAAATATAAATCAAATTTTATTTGACATAAAACGGATATTTTTATATCATGTTAAATAATATTTGAAGATAATGTCGTTTAAATATCCCCCACGGCGTTGTTTAATCTGAGGTCTAATTTTCATTAATTCTTTCATTAGATGAGGAAAGTAGGGTAAAAAAAATTACTACCCTAGCAACACCAACGAAAATTCTATTTTGTTTCTTCGACAATCAGACAGATGGAAAAATAATTCAATTCTCAAGTAATGCATTTGTTATATACACATTTATTTGCAAATTACAGATAAAATGTGATTGCATCCTGTTTTTTTAAGATCCTAGCAGTATTTCTAAACTTTAAAAGGACATAACACGGCATAGTTGAATTCAAATCAGGAGTTGCGTACTGAGCGACGTCTATAAAGAAACTAATGGGTCAAAACGTAAACCTACTCATTTATGAGTAGCCTTCTGTTTGATGTGCATATGCGGTTTCTAAACCATTCTTATTTCTATGCATTCGCCATTTTGGAAATGTTTAAACGTCTTTATTTTTACATTTCTTCTATCCGATGATCATTGTGAAGTAAAAGAGCTGAAACCTTTAATATCACCAATGATGTTTATTTTCAAAACATTGTTTTATTTCACTAAATCTCTAAAAGAAAATGGTTTGGATCTGCGCTTAAATTCTAATATTATTTCACGAAAAGAGTTTTTAATGTAAAGCGATTGTTTGCGTTTTAAAGTATTTTAGGATAATTAAGCCATTTGCAAATAATTACGAGAATTTATTGTTGACTTAGCAGCTCATTTCACCTTTAGAGAACAATAGAAGCTTGTTTACAGGAGGCCAGTAAGTTTCTTCAACAAAACAGAGCTGCGAAAAACTTTGTAGCAAAACAAAAAAACAGGGTCATCAAATTAAATTGTTCTTTATATATTACTTGGCAGCCCTCGTAGTGTGATGGCTCCGACTTTTGCCCCACACACGAAGGGTCCTGGTTTCGATTCCCGGTGAGATTGCAAAAAATATATGTAATTTTTCTCAAGCCTGTGTATTCAATCCTGTGTACTGTATTCAGCACTGTAATAAATTGGGCCTCCTGCCTTGTTGTGGTGCGTAAAAAAATCCAATTGCAATTCTTATTTTTTTTCTATTTTTATTTTAAATGTATCTTATTTAACTTATTACAAGATACAACTGACGGACAAGCTGCAAAAATATATATTATTATTATTCTTATTTTTTGAGGTGACGGTTAGTACTATGCAAGCTCCTGACGTCACAACTACCTGTGAAAATCTATTGTGACAAGTCTTCATGAATTGTCTTCTTCTTGCTTCAAAAAATAGCGTGGATGCTCGGACTAGAGAGAGATAACTATTCTAATGCTGAAATAGAGTCAATGTTAAATATTTCTAGTCTACAAAAACATTGAACTAATATTGACTTCATATGTATGTTCGGCATACTAAATGGTATAATCGATGTTCCATCATTACTGGGACAGGTAAAATTCAATATTCCGACTCGTAGATTGAGAAACAATGAAGTACTGTTCATCGATCAGCATAAAACAAACTATGGCCTAAATTTTTATTTTTTATTTTATTTTTATTTATTTGGATAACCAACAGCTATAATTATATCATATTTATATAACAAAACAAATAGCAAATAAGCCAGTTACAGGTTTTCACAAGTAGCATCACAGTAAGTTAAAAAAGATTCTCGAACATAAAATGAATAGTAGTTAAATGTAAATTTAAAAGAAAAGAAGAAAATACTACGAGTTATTTCGAAAGCAAACGCCGCACGTTATTAAGATTATTTTCAAATAAATCTATATTTTGTGATTTATTTATTACATTAAAATTATTAAAAGTTCGCCATAAATATGAATTTTGCCTATAATTAGATGAAACAAGAGGTATGTGAAGAAGAGGGTTATTTCTTAAAACTTTGGAAGGAACATTGATAGAAAGTCTGCAAAGTAGTTCAGGACAGTCAATTGAACCAGAGGCAATTTTAAGTAAATAAATTATATTCTCCAATGCCTTTGTCGTATTGTTAACTCAAGACAAGAACTGGACTTTTTTGGTTTAAGTTTACAAGGATTTAAACGAGCACTAAATAAATAGTCCAGATCTTGTCTCGATGTCCCTTATGTTTGTCAATGCTTCTTTTCTTTTTTTTTTATGCTTTAAACTATACTTTTATTGTAATATTTAAACGTTATAAATTGTAAACATGGACAATGTCCGTTAATAAACAAATAAATAAATAAATTAATAGTTCTTGCCCTTCAAGCCTAGGTTTTTAATAAACCTGGCAACTATGTGGAAGGCAAAGGTTCTTATTTTGCTAAATCTCCCCTCTTAAGCCCAGATACGTAAACTATCGGGCCATTATGTACAATGGTCCTCAAAAGATGCGGCTTCTTTTATGATGTAAAGCATCAGATTCAATATAACGTATACAGGCGTTTCTTTATTTGCACTGCAGAACCTACATCTAGAAGTTTTAGAAATATTAATCCTATCAAGGTGTTTGTTCAATCTGCATCGCTATGCAAAGACTCTAGTGATAACCCAAAAATATGCTGTTTAAACGAAGAAAAAAATATTTAAAATTATTTGATGAACCTGCTTACGCCAACGCAACGATAGGTCATATGATCTGTATATGCCTTGATTTTTATTTTATGCCCATTGCAAAAATGTATTTTTTCTTTTAATAAGTATTAGAATATCACGTCTTGACTTTGACATAAAACTTTCGTCATCGGAACATTAATATAAATCCAGCCCCGTCTACTGACATTTGGACAAACTCAATTATTGTTAATATAATTCTGGTTTTATTTATATGTTTTTATCATATTTGTACTGTTTTATTTTGTATCGTTAGTATCACTTTGTAATTTAAAAATATTCAATAAAGATACATCCACCGGGTCCATGAAAATAAATCCATGAAGTAAATAACATTTTCAGGCGTTACCTAGTATGCAGGTGAAATAATTCATTAGATGAATCTCACCCACGTAAATTAAGGTTTCAGCTCTTTAACTTCACAAACATCAACAGATAAAAGAATTGAAGGAATATAGATGTTCAAATATGGAGAAAATGGTGAATGTTACACAGTGTGTAAAGTGGCCACTTAAACCCGCCATTGACAGGTCATAAGCCCTGTAGATGCCCAAACTTCTGAATTTCTGCGATCAAATGTGGTAAATGATTAATATGTATTTATAACTTTAAAGTGTTATAATATATAAAGTATCAATGATGTGAATAAACTTAAACTGAATATATATGTATATGTATGAATGAAATATAATATAAATACGTATGTGCGAATATATATGTATATATGTGAGTGAATGTATGGTTATGAATGCATTACAAGTGTCCCGACTCAACATGGATTGTCTAGCGAGTCGGAGCAAGTTCACAGACATGGGTCGTTCCTGATTGTGTCGCTATAAACTGTGTCTCTGTCCTTAATAAATGTATGTTTAATGTAATGAATAAATAAAAATTAATAAAAATTACCCTCTCTCAAATGTTCTTCATCTCTGTTGTAATATGTAAATATTCAATAAACTTACTTCATTATAATGTTTGAAACAGTAAAAGCTCACTGCATTGAGGGCGTTTAAAATAAATATAAAAAAAAAACAATTTAAAAAAAGTAAACCACTATTCTCTTTTACACAGAGATTTGTATTTTGACCTGCTCGGAAAAGGGTAAAATCATGTGCAATTGAAGTTATTTTAACCTTCTGTGGCAACCCTGGAAAAAGAGTTTCGCACCCCAAGAGTATTGAAAAAGTTTTAGCGAGCGAGTAAACAACATGTCGTATTCGTATAATGATGCGTTTGCTAAACACAACATTAAAACATTTCTGGAAATACAATGCATGCAAACATAACATGGATTACCCAGATAATATTTATACAGGATGACTGGAACTGAACCCGCCAAAGCAAATTTTCATTCATTTGCTAATTATTGGACCTTCCTTTCTTTAACTCTTGATGGCTGTGATGTCACACAAGTCGACATAGGACACAAGACTTGATATATGTATCTCTCTTATTTTTTTAAACGGTGAATTCGTATTTTTTGAAATCTTCAAATGGACATTTTCACATACGATTTGAAAAGTAAATTTTTTATAACTATGCTGGATGTTAAAACAACGAATATTTATCCCTGCTACGCGAAGAATGAATGTCCGCTAATTCAGCAACTCATCTATACAGATACCTTATACAAGAGAGAACATGAAGATAAAAGTCATAAGAAGGAAGATGGAGACGCTTTTCTGAGGTCGGTGTTGTCTAAAATAGATTCAGTCTTCAGTAGGTTGATGACAGTGATGGGGGACGCACGCGCGTAACATGAACGGCGTATTTGTGATTTTAAATTTATTTTGGTATAACAAGGCCAAATTATATGTATATTTGCATAATTTTTGGAAAAATAGTTATTAAACAGTGTGTTTTTTTTTTTTTTTAATTTACGAACTTTAGAATATTCCGTTTTTTACTAGTGGTAACACTATGTTACATCACCGCGCGCAAAGTGATTATTTACCACAGTCTTTTAAGAGTTAATCAAAGTCTTATAGTTTGGGAGATATGTAAAATTTTATATTTTATTGAAATTTTTCCAAAATCCAACCTTCAAGCATTCAGAACTTTTATTTTAGTATTACTTTAATATTTTTTTATTATTTGTTGGTAGGCGTAAATATTTGTGATTAAAATGCGTCAAAACTTTCCTCACAGGGTTAGTAAATAAAATATTACGCTTTATATGGTAGCCGAAATGTCGGGGCGAATTGAATTAACACGGGAACAAATAAAAAACATACATATTTCTTATTTTTTACTGTCGTGTGGAATGCACGTACTGCGGAGTTCATACGAGGACAGGGCAATGCCGTCATGTTCCAGCTTCGGACTTATTGTTCTAGTGCGAACGGAAATTTGTATGACAGGACAATTGACCGAGACATTTTCCTAGAGATTCAGGCTATCTTCGCAGGACAATGGTTTAACCCCACTACCGCGCGCGACGTTGCAAATCCATTTTGCAGCGTTCCACGTTTGAACTGCGGTCAAATAGTAGGTAGTATTATCCCACTGTTATGTCCTGCGTGGTCAAGGCTGTTTATGGAGCTGGGCAGGATAGTGTTGTCCTCGTGTAAACTCTGATTAAGCCACGAAACTATTAATATATTTTTTTGTTTCACTAATAAGGTGCGGAGCCAATTTTACCATATCCTAGTGTACAAAGAAAACATACACAATAAACAACTGTGGTAAAATAAATATTTTAAAATAATATAAATAGAATGTTGAAGATTTGTTTTAGGGAAAATTTAAGACAAAATAATTATTCTTACGCGCGGTAAAAAATAAGAGTACTAAATTGTACTGCGAAGCAAGAAATGTACGAAAAAACTAATAATAAATTAAATCGAGCCACTTTGAACGACGACACTAGTTCTTTCAAATCAATCTATGATAATGGAGTTGTGATAGATTTTCAGTTTAACTAACCAATCAGCAGTACTCACCGAGAAGAAGCGAAAGAGAATTTGAAACGTCACACGCGGAGTAGTTTAAAAAACATAAAACTGTAAAAATTCATAGCGCTGATAATACGATACACGAATTATTTTGATTATTTTTTTTTAGCTTAGTTTAATCTTAGTCTATAGACAAACAATATTACAATCGAGTTGGGAGCTATCTGGCGCATATCACTTGCACTCACACTGCAATCGCGTGCGTGGGGCGTCGTGGTGCGCCACCGTTATTTAAACATCGGCAGAATGGCAAATGTTACACAGTTTGTCAAGTGGCCACTTAAACGATCCAATGACATGTCAGAAACCCTGTAAATTACTTACTTGTATATTTTCTCCTCAAAAACGAATTCCCTGTCTATTGCAATAGATTTTAATCTAAATAATTCCAAAGTCGGCCTCGTGGTGTAATGGTCAGTGCGTTGGTTGGTTGGTACGATATATTTATAAAATGGCGTTTTCTCACTAGAATATTTCGTAGTCCCTGAACTTGACAATGCAGACGTGTGTTATCCAGATGCTAACTCTTTATTACTTGATAAGTTGGACGATTGATGAATGTTTGTATTTGTTATATCTTTGGTACTCGCAAATTCGACCACATAACTGAATATTGCACGCAACTACACTGGCTCAGTATCTGGAATAGAAGATACATTCACATTCTATCACATCTTTACAAAATTTTTAATTAATCCCACTTTGCCTGTTTATCTGAGAGAGCTCTTCCAACCTCTATCACATCACGGACTATCTCTTCGTTCTAGTAACGAGAAAACCCTTTTAATACCCTTTCATAGCTCTAATTTTCTTGCCTCCTCTTTCACAGTAGTAGCTGCTCAATTTGGAATAATCTACGCACTAATGTTAGAGACGCCCCTTCTTTATTTACATTTAAGTCGAGATTAAAATGTCACCATCTAAATATTTAAATTTTCCCTTTATCCTTCTTTTTTCCTTCCCACCCCTTCTCCGCTCTTCATAGTTATTTTTTAATTATTTTTTTTATTTTTTTAGTTAATATTTGATTTTAATTTTGTATAAAATTATAAGATTTAATATGTCTATGTACTTGTAATTTTCTCAAACTGAAAGGTTTGGGTTGGTAGGAAGAAATTGCCTTAAGGCAATATGCCCCCCCTTATATGTATATATATTAAATATGTACATAAATTGTTAAATAAATAAACTGGTACCTGAAACCTAAGACTGATCTAAAACTTTGGCGTCTGAGCGTGGGCCATTCCTTTTTTAATAATTTATAAGTTTATAGTATATAAATATGGTATGACATAACCATTAAAAGAAAAACAAGATTAACATAATTTGCTGCTACTACAAAAACAGGATTTAGTGCAGTATGTATTTTATTTTTTATTTATTTTTTAGGAAGGTGTATCTGTTCATTCCATGCTGATCCAATACCTCGAACCTACTTTTAACTGTATCAGAGATTTAATGCTTTGTAATTCCTTAGGTAGATGATTGAAGGATCTTGGACCAACATGTAAAGAGTGCCTCCGTGCGAACTAAGTTCTCCATCCTGGAACTGACAGTACACTATCGGATCCATTGCTAATCCGATTTAAATTATTGCTAAATAATTCCCTATTAATCTGAACATATTGTATGCATTTATTTAACTTTTTGTACATAATGTTATTTGCAAATGGGAATTTCTCCCAACCAACCAATAAGATAAAATTTAATTTTTATAATTCAAGTTACAAAATATATTCAATAGAAAAAAAGATTAAAAAGCTAAAGATATATAAAAATAGAAATAAACATATTTATTTATAAATTACCTTAAATCAAAACTATTACTTAATCGGAAAAGGGAAAGGGGAAAAAGAGGAAAAAGGAAAGGATGAGAGATTAAGGAAGAGAAAGTAGATGTTTCTTCAGACGTGATTTAAACAGATATAATGTAGTAACATCTTTGATGGTGGATGGGAGATGATTCCACAGTCGAGCCACATGGACACTATATGAGTTAGAGAAGAAAGAGGAATTGTTAATGGGTATTAACAGAGTGCCTTGAGAATTAGAACAAAGAGGCAAACCATGAACTTTAGGCATTGAAATAAATATAATTTTCTCAAACTAAGGAGTCCACTCTCTACGTAAAGTTCATTACTAAGAAATAGTTTACGTTTTTTGCACATGATCTTAATTATACTTTTCTGTACTATTTCTATTGATTGACTATGCCCGTCTAAGACTCCCCCCGATCCTATTATACCATATGTGACTGAAGATATTAAATCGTAATATAACAATTTCAATTTTTCTTGGTTAAAATATTCTTCAATCTTTGGAAAACATACATTGCCGTCCCAGAATGCTTTTTTTTTCTTTTTTTTTAACGGAATAACCCGCTAAGCCTCTATTTAGAGGCTTGTCAGCAGGTGGGATAGAGGGGATATGGAAGGAGGTAATTAAAAATATACCACAAGTTATAGTTTATACACTATATCTGTTTGTTTACTAAAAATATGTATGTAGAACTGTTGATTTCCCTAATAAAATTGTTTTTAAAAATTTAAAAAATACCCAGACCAATAAAAAAAAAATATTTCTTGGATCTTTTTCTTGCAACTGGCGGGAATTGAACCCGCGACGCCAGTTTCGCAGTTGGCCGTCTTACCAACTGTGCCACGGCGCCTGTCGCCGTGTTTAAAACGAAAAAAAAATTAAAACAATAAAAAATAAATAAGTTAGATGGTAAAATTGTCGCCAGATAAAAATGCCTTCGCTCGCATAGTGACCGCAGTGCAAAAGATTCGTTAGCTTAGGCATTCGTATCTGGCGACGCCTCTACCTATGTATGAAATAATTTTCGTCCTGATGGATCCATCCAATTGACAGTATGGCATTTTTGTATATTTCTTTCTTTGATTCTATGAGCGTTTATGTTGAATTTTTTGCTTTTTTATATTTTCTTTTGTTTCAAAATTTCGAGTGTTGTAATTACAGAGACCTGCTGTATCTCTACTCTGGGCAGTGCGAGCAACAACGGTAAGATAGAATGTCCGCTCGGGCGTGAGACATTACGCAGAAGCATGATTGTTAAGCTATCGTTTGCAAGGCTTCAATACTCAAAAACGTATAATAATCGTACTGAAATTGAGTTTTATATGATAATAATTGTACCTTTAACCCAACTAAATATATACTTTTCAAAACTTGCGTTTTTTTAAAAATACATATGTTTGTACGAGTAATAAAATACATTATTATTATGTTTAACATTTATTTAAAAAAATAATATTATTACCTCAAAAAACATAATATTTTCTTTTGCTTTTTTTAAAAACATATTTTATTTTATTTTTTCACTATGCACCAACTTTATTCTGATTATTGAAGCAAATATACAAAATCGTTCTTTAAAAAAAAAAAAAAAATTAGAAAAAAAAAAATTTTCAACTTTGCCGGGATTTGTATAGCCAAACTATGCACCGAAACAGAAAAGAGTAGTTTTGCAATCGATCGCACATTGCTCTGTAAATTAATATCACACTGTATATCAATACTATTAATACCGAATGCAGTTTCTCGCTACTATCCGTGGCCCTTTTATAGGTCCAGTCGGATATACAGTACTGGTGGCTTCCAAAAAAAAATCAAGACGAATTGATTATGTCTAATCAGTTTAATCCCTGTCAGTGAAAAATTCACTTCCCTTTTCTTCTCAATCCAATGAAATACATAGAACGTACATCTAGATTTTCATCTTTCAGCATAAAGACGCCGAGACTACCAGATTACAGAAAGTTACTTCGGGCAGCTCTTTTCGTTCTTCGGAGCAATTTTTCGTTGTATGTGGACACCGTTGAGGAGACTTAAGTCCTAAGATGACGTGTGGGGTATATGGTAGGCAAGCTGGATGTCGATACAGGGAATTTCTGTGTTGAAATACATTTTGCTTTAGAATATTTTGGCAAAAAACAGATGAGTACGGACTTTCTCAACGGCTCTGTACTGTGCTGCTTAAGTTAGGTTAGGTTGGTGATTGAGAAGAAGTATTTAATTTGATTATATTTCGTTGTAATTGAATTATTAGGTTAAATAAAATACACATAAACTTCAATTACAATAAATAATATACGACTAATGTAAGGAAATATTAGTATTTAACCACTTACCGAATATTTATATCTACCGGTTTCGATAATTACCGGTCTTTTCATCGGACGCTCATTACACTAACATGCAAATACTAAAATATACTTTCACCTTTAAAATCACCGTAGTATACTCGTATTTACGAAAAAATATATAAATTACATGCAGAGTTATAATGGGATGTAATCACCACCGCGCCGAACATGTACTAAAAATTAGGTTAGTAATATTTAGTGGTATGTTGGAGAATGAGTGGGGAAAGTGTTGGGAAGGGGGGGGCTAGGATGTTGAAAGTTACATATGGTTAATTTTGATTTAATTGGTAGTGTAGTGAGTACGTCTTAAACCGGAAGACATAAAAAGTCGCTAAATAATTAAATGCTACTATTAACTAACATCACTTAAAATATTTGACTACAAAGTGAATGCTTTAAACATAAATAATAGTTGATTAACCATACTTACTATATAAACTAATTTATTTATTTAATGAAATGGATCCTACCCACAAAAGAACACCAAATTTAAAAAGGAATGTCACAAGAGGCAAAATTGGCCGTTCACAACGGAGTCCTGGTCCCGTCCCTGATGTATGGGAGCGAAGTATGGACTTGGAAAAACAGGGATGAAAGTAGGCTGAATGCTGTCGAAATGCGATCTCTCAGGCGAATGTGTGGTAAAACTATGTACGATAGATGCACAAATGTTGAGATCCGTACATTATGTACGGCTGAGACAAGCATTATCGACAAAATCAAGAAAGGAGCTCTGCGCTGGTTTGGACATGTAGAACGAATGGACAGCGAGAGAACGGCTAAGAATATTTACAATGCGAATGTTGATGGATGCAGAAATAGAGGAAGACCGAGAAAGACATGGCATGACCAAATCCAACAAATACTTAAAGATGGACAAGATGGTCAAAAGTCGGAATAATCGGCGCGCGTGCATGAGAAGATGTATGAATGTAGAGGAAGCGAGATCTGTATGCAAAGATAGAGTGTTGTGGCGTTCTATCCTCTCTGCCTACCCTTACGGGGAAACGGCGTGATGGTTTGTTTGTTTGTTTGTTTGTTTGTTTGTTATGTTTTAATAAGCTTATTGGAAACTAACCAACTTTTAGAATACATTTTTAAAAGCAACTAGCGGACCCGACAGACGTTGTCCTGCCCGAATGTGGGCTTGCCTGCTATTAGCTGGTTGAACAAACATTTTTTTCGTAATTAATTACACACGTTATTTATTATATCCTTTTTTGAGCTATTTATATATTTGTAATAAGGGTTTGTTTTTCGTTTTATCTCCATATGTGATTAGCTAAGAGGTCTTATTGTGCTAAAATCAAAATCGTGCAAAAATCACTACTCTCGTACCACAATCTATGGAGCTAATACGTACATGCGTATTAATGAAGAAAAGTCTGACCACGTTTTAAGCTGAACCTACTAAAATTATGACACTTAACTTGTACTTAATACAAATTTAGTCATTCTTTAATCGCCAGCCATGTTTTGACGTGAGCTTGACATTTAATTCGAAACCAAAGTAAATGAAAAGAAAAATGCCTGATTGTCTCGTGAAAGCGTGCAAAAACTGTCCGGATAACAGGAAAAAGACGTTTAATCGATAAGTAGGTACCTAGATACTTGTCTATGATTGAATTCCAAAACCAAAAATTATTAATATTCCTGAACGTTGGCTTGCCTGCTATAAGCTTCAGCAAACCTTTTTTCCGTAAATAAGGACACACGTTATTTTTTTTGTCACTTTTGAGCTATTTATTTATTCGTAATAAGGGTAAGTTTCTCGTTTTAACTCTTTATGTGATTGTTTAAAAAGCTTCGTCGTGCTCAAATCAAACCCGTGCAAAAATCACTACTGAAAAAAAAGCCTGAAAGTGTAATAAAAGCGTGCAAAAACTGTCCGGATAAAAGAAAAAGACTTTTCATTACTAAGTTGGTACTTGGATACTTGTGTGTGATTGCATTCCCAAACTAAAAATTATTCATATCCAAGTATTGAATTTAAGTAGGTACCTAGGTTCTTGTTTATGGTTGAATTCCAAAACACAAAATATTTTTTTTTTTTCAAATATGGAATTCTTTTTGCAAATGTCAAACTATGTGCTACTTACCGACAGTGGTGTATTTTGTGTAAGAATCCGTTTTTCAAAAATGTATCAAATATCGGTTAAAATTATTTAAGCATCATTCAAAATCTTTTAAAATTAGTTCATATGTAAAAATTAAGAAAATGTTATGAAATTCATCAATTCAGTATCCATTCAAAATATTTGTGGTTTCTAAACGTCAAAATACATTTTTTTTTTCTAAAATACAACATCCTCTGAATTTTTCAAATTATGCATATTAGACAAATGCAACCCTGGAAAATTGATGACAACACATATATGCTTCTTACTTTTTTTCTACTCAATATATTGAAGATGTTATTATTTTTAAACCTTCAGTACGTAAATTAGAAAGTTTTGGAAAAAAACGCATGTAAATCTGTCAATCCATTTTCGAGTTTTTGCGAGACACAACACGGCGAATATTTTATATATATATAGATAGAAAGATAGATATATAGATAGATAGATAGATAGAAGATACCATGGTTTGCTTCATATATGTACGTAAGCTGTTAAACTACTGATTAATGTACTCCCACCACGAAATTTCCAAATGCGGAAATGAGAGTGATTACTTCACGTCGCAATGGAGCAACCGATCGACTTGATACTGGCTACTTTTAATCCATAAAAAATCGTTGCATCGGAAAATTGTTAATTGTTAAACCACAAAACTAATTCATTTTCTCATTGCTCTCTAATACCGCGCGAGCAAAGCTCCGGGTAAATGCTAGTTTATATTATTTATAAAAAAACAAAAAGAACTGTATTCATCATCCGCTCGGATACGAAAATAAAATGCTACTAGTATATATTTCCAACCAAAAAAAACTCTTTTCAAATGTCTATTCAATTAGTATCGTAATTCGACAAGGTGCGATGACCTATTTACTCAAACGAAGCTAAAAAAAGCACCTAACCTTTTTTCGTCACCTCGCTAATTTTAGAGCACATGTATCGGCAAGTTACACAATCTTTGTTCTAGATAGAACGAAGAAAACTTCCTCATTCTTTGCATTTCACGCCGCGATAAAGTCCGCAGAATCATTTACAACTCTGATTCGCAACACTGCGCTTGAATAATTGAAGATATGCGTGGATAAAGGTCCCGTCACAACAGATCTTCACAGGTCGCGATGACGTCAGGAGCTTGTATGGCAGGCGCGTTCCGCCCATACATACTGCGGATACGGCGCATCCCCTGTATATTTGAAAATAATATGTATTTCATTAACATATTACAACAGAGATGAAGAACATTTAAGAGAAGGTAATATAAAAATCACATCTACTGTGCTTCTGACCTGTCAATGGCTGGTTTAAGTGGCCACTTTACACACTGTGTAATATTCACCATTCTGCCCATATTTGAACATCTATATTCCTTCAATTCTTTCATCTGTTGATGTTTGTGAAGTCAAAGAGCTGTGACCTTTATTTATGCGGGTGAGATTCATCTAATTGAATTATTCCACCTACATACTAGGCAACGCCTTCCTTGTCTACAAAAATTTGGACAAATTCAAAATATTGTTGACATCGATGTTGTTAGCATATTGGTTCGCGAGTACATGCATCCGCACTACTGGTGAATTCGCGCTGTAATTGGTCGATGATGGACCGCAGTAGAACAGAGTATTACATCGTTAATCAAATTGATAAGTTCACAACATTTGAACATTGATGTTATCATTTTAAATAAAAAAAGCAAGTCATTTAATTTTCGTCTGTTTTCTAATGTTTGGATGTTTAAATAATCATTTAAGTATGTGTAATTTATGAATTCAATCGGTATACTTAATTAAAAATTGATAAAACGCAAACATTTATGCTGAACTCTTTCGATGTCCTTAACATGAACCCTGTAATACGGTGACCAAATAACTGAGTTATACTCGAGTTAAGTGTGTATTTGTGTGAATAAATAAATAATGAAATACAGCATAAAGATTTAAATAGCGGATTATTGAAATTCAGCCAAAATTTAAGAACATCTCGAATTTTAGGTACTGTCCTAATGTAAAGATAGCTTCACCGCTAGACGCGCCGGCTCCAGTGCTCCGTAAATTTATAAACTGTTCATTATTATTTTGGTGGAAAACTTATACAGCATCATTTTCGTAATAAAATACCTTGAGCGCACTTTAGAAAAGTGATTCTATTGAATTTAATTAGATACCTAAACAAACCATCACGCCGTTTCAGAGTAGGCAGAGAGGATAGAACGCCATAACACTCTATCTTGGCTTACAGACCTCGCTTCCTCTACATTTATACATCTTCTCATGCACGCACGCTGATTATTCCTACTGTTGACATGTCCATCTTCTAGTATTTGATGGACTTGGTCGTGCCATGTCTTTCTTGGTCATCCTCGTTTTCTGCATCCATCAACATTCGCATCGTAGATCCTTTCAGCCGTTCTTTCGCTGTCTATTCGCTCCACATGTCCAAACCAACGCAGCACCCCTTTCTTAATTCTGTCGATGCATGTCTCGGCCTTACACACTTCACGGATCTCGACATTTGTGCACCTATCATACATTGTTTTACCACACATTCGCCTGAGGCATCGCATTTCGACAGCATTCAACCTACTTTCATCAACATTAGAGTCGGCACTAGACTTCATTGTGAACTGCTAGTTTAGCCTTCTGCGATAAACATTTGTTTGCCAAAATAGATTTCAGTGCACCGTTCACCCTGTTCCCGGAACTCACCCTCTTTTCGATATCTTTCTCGGTCTTTCCATCCCTAGTAAACATACTTCCCTGGTACACAAATTCTTCTACCTGATTCAGAATATCTCCGTTCACACTGATCTCACATTAAGTTATATTTTCATCCCTTTCAAAAACCATCACTTTCGATTTATCAACATTCATTAGCAAATCTCTTTTCTTGCATACATCGTAGACTTTTGCTACCAAGAATTGAACATCGTTATGCAGAAAGCAGCCAGTCCACAATAAAAAAAAAATATTGGTGTTCTCGGGTGCAACAAGGTCAATTCTAAGTTCTGCTAAAAACAGCCAGGCCGCTTTCATACAAAAAACTATAATAATAACCTTGTAATAATTTGAAAATAGTTCCGATCCCAAAAACAGCATTTCTCAATTTGCAAATAACACCCACTGCACTTGAAAAATCTTACGGTACTTTAAACGGTATAAAAATTGGTAAATGCGTAATTAGATTCTTGTTTATAATTTATTTTTTTTAAATCTAATGTATTCGTTGTTTATCATTTGTTAAAGTCAAAAACATTCCAACTATTGCGTAGATTTGATTATTCACTATTTTTACAAATGTGTTTGACAAAAATGTTTAATTTATGTTAATTTTGGGTCAATCTTAATTTTAACATTGTTATTTGTTATAGTCAGACAGCTTTTGTTCGTGCACATAATATGTGGTTAAAAATTAAAAACGTTTATTTTAAAACAGAAACTTTCTTAAAACAACTGAGACAGCTAAAAAAAAAAATGTTACTGTTACTGGAGCAAAAAGTTAGGCATGACAATATTGTCAATTTTTAAAAATATGTCTAAATCTTTGCAGGCAGGCTAGATTTCCTCGCCAGGGAGGTATTAAGATCTAACTTTGTAGCAACAGAGAGGCGAATTATTTTTGAGAAAGGAATATGGAATTCTAGGCATTTACACGGCTTATGATCTGTCATTGGCTGGTTCAAATGGCCACTGTACACACCACGTAACATCCACCATTCTGCCTTTAATTAAACATCAATATTTCTCTAAGTCCTCCATATGTTATTTTTTGTGATAATAAAGGTTTCAGCTTATTAATAATACTTGATCAATAACGCAAAATGGAATTGCAATTGTGTAATTGGTAGAAGAACGAACCTTTTTTACTATGTTTACATAATTAGCTTCATAGCTTTTACTTCATTTTTAATACCTACATAAAATGGAAAGAGAGAAAAAAAGATAAAAGACTTACAATAAACATTAATAATACTCTGATATATAAGACATATTCGTCAGATTCCTTTTTAGGCTTTTAAGTTTTCCATTTGACTAAAATTTGAAAAGCATTGTTATTAATTTTGCTTACCGGTATCTTCATGCTAAAAAAAATGTAAGTTTAGGTGCCAGAAAAATTAAGTGTCTTGTCTTTAATATGTTTTTGTTTTTTTATTTTATTCATAATACTCTGTTCTAAAAAAACCAACCAAGTAGGTTTAGTTCTGGAGTGTGGAAGACGGAATAACGATCGATCTATTTTGTCGATTTTAGCTAAGCATAATCAGACCGACGTGAGTTTTTATCTCACCCGCGTGATAAAATTCAACAGACGGAAGAGTTGAGGAAACGTGGATGTTTCACCATAGGCAGAATGATGAATGTTACGCGGTGTGTACAGTGGCCACTTAAACCAGCAAATAACAGATCACAAGCCATGTAAATGCCTTGACTTCCATATTTCTTTCTCAAAAATGTTTTTATTCTCCGTTGCTTCAAAGTTAGATGATGTTATTTATTCACAAATAAAAAAAAACAGTAGTTGTATAATACCATTTCTGAAATCTGAGAATACCCCTCCTTCCGAGGATGTGGTTTTGCTAAACTTGGAGCAGTTTAATTTGTTAATTAATAATATACAAAATAAATCAATATTTGAAGCACTACATTTCAATGCCTTGAACTGAAACTGGAAGGCACATTGAGTATATGTAGTGATTTTACCCTAAGTAAATATTGAGTTATATTATTTAATAGTACCGTGACGAGTTTCTCGTTGCAGAAACAGTTTGATTTTTTTTGTGAAAATATGATTGTACCAAATTTTTGCCCAAGCTGATTTCAAGTGTTATTTTTTAAACGGTTCCACGAAACATTTTTTTTTGTGAAACGGAAACTGTTACTACTAATTCTTTTGAATAACCGAAACTTCCATCTCTAGTACATACTGCTTTTTGTCTCCGTTCTTCTTTCTTCAAACAAGTTTTTAAACGGTTTTTTTATTGGTCGGTTGATCGGAACGGAAAGGACAACTAAGCTGGGAAAATTATTCCAGTCTGAATTAGTTTTGTGTAAATCCTTTTACTTTCTTCCGTAGTATTTACGTCTTAATTATTTTATTGATATGTTTAGTAAACATTGAAACAAAATAAAAAAATATGTTAATGTTTGTAAAAAGTAATATTCTAAAGACTACTATTGAATACCCTTATGATTACATTATTCCACGATTACTTTTACGTCTTTGTTTATTTACTTTTGTATTTGGTTTACAAACAATGAAAAAATTATACATAATACACATAAATATTAAAACAAAAAAAAATAAAAGACACTACTCATTTTTCATCAATTACATGTAAACACTAACTAAATACATATTTAAATAAAATAAGTAAAATAGATGATTCAATTGAATTTAAATTATTATAAAAATTTTACTAAAATTGTACGAATTAATAATAAAGTAAACCTGAATAAAATACGGATTTAAATTAAATTAACAATAAAAATTATCAAATTAAATTATTTTTAAAAATTCGTGACTTTATATAAAACTAATAAAAACAATTCATAAAATACTAATAAAAACAATAAACAAAATATGCGTCAAAACAAAACCACCAATGTAATCCATCAAAATTAAATGTACAAAATAAATTAATTTTTTTAATTTTTTTATTAATACATTTCATAAAAAGTACATATTTTTGTAAAATTCAACCGCACAACCTAGCTTATGCATTTTGCAGAAAACAGAAAAATATAATATTGAATAATACCTCATTCAAACTTCGAATGATTTAGGTGACATATTGAATTAAAACCTTTACTTTTTTTACAGGTATTTTTTAATTGGCTGTCCGCCTCGAGGCGTAATGGTCAGCGCGTTTGCCTACCATGCAAGAGGTCTCAAGATCTATTGCCGACATGGTTAAAATGAAATATTTATATAAAAGGGTGTTTTTACACCAAAATATTTCATAGTCCCTGGACTGGTAAGACTGATCATCTTACCTTCACGTAACAAAAATTATCGAGATTTGCTGCAAATGGTGTACCAATGCGATATTAACGAACCAAAACGCTTGTGTTTAGAGAAAGAGTTTATTTTACGATTATTTTTATCACACAAACACTTACAAAAATATTTATTTCCCCGTAGGGATAGATGGAGAGGATAGAACGCCATATCACTCTATCTTTGCATACAGACCTCGATTCCTCTACATTCATCTTCTTATGCACGCACGCCGATTATTCCTTCTTTTGACATGTCCATCTTCAAGTATTTGATGAAGTTGATCGTGCCATGTTTTTTTCGGTCCTTCTCATTTTCCGCATCCATCAACATTCGCATCGTAGATCCTTTAGCCGTTTTTTTGCTGTCAATTCGCTCTACATGTTCAAACTAACGCAGAACCCTTTTCTTGATTCTGTCGATAATGCAAGTCTCAGCATAAATAGTTCACGGATCTTGACATTTGTGCACCTATCATACATCGTTTCACCACACATTTGCCTAAGAGATCGCATTTCGACAGCATTTAACCTATTTTCATAATTATTTATACGAGAATATAATTACGAAAATTGATCAATACAGCATGGGAATTAGAAAGAACTGTGTTTAATGTAATTCTTTCATTTTAATTTAAATAATTTTATATTTTCAATACTTCTCAAGGTAATTAATCCAATTATTTTTTAATTGTGTTACGAATGCAGTGCCTTATGCACAACTTGATGCAGAAAGGTAAATGACGATAATAATGATTCAATTTTGGTTCTGAGTTTCGTTATTTCGTAACTAAACGGGGCTTCGAAATTTCTACAAGGGATTGTGACTCATATTAACGGGGGTGTAAATTGACTACGTCATAAAATAAATTATTGATTGCCGCCATGCTAACCCACATAGCGCAGAAACACCTCGTGTATTGCCAATAATTAATTATTATCTGATAACCGTTATGAAATCTAATGTCATAAAAACGAAGGGCAGTGGCGTTTAATCAAATAGACACGTTACAAGCGCGTAATATATGGCATTTAAATTGGTGGGTTATTAGTTACGTTCCTTGCCTTCATTCTCTAGTGGAATTTTGACGTGATCGGACGTGACGACATGAAAATAATGCTAACGCTTATAATGAGAATATGCTTTAATTACATTATAATCTCAGAGTAAGCCTCGGGCTCTCAAGAGAAGCTTTAGCTCAATTCCATTAAATATTTTCCATCCCTGTTGTAATTTGTTAATCTTTATGACTCCCAAGGGGGTGAAATCCGTTCTTTTGTCTACAAACATTTGGACAAACTCAAAATATTGTAATAAAACTACTGGTCCAAGGAGAAGTTTCAGAATTGGAAAATTGATTCCAGGCGTTGCTTAGTATGTAGTTTTTTTTTTTTTTTTATTCATTTGTTTTTTTTCCATACATTTATAAAGAATTATCATTACAAAAATACATCTTAAAATTAAGATATAAGACTTTAGCGTCAAGCGTGGGCCATTCCTTTTAAATTAATTTATAAGTTTATAGTAATATAAATATGTTATTATTATTATTATTTAAATCTTAAAGTAGGGCGCACATATCATACATATTGTTATGTGTGTTCTAATAATAACATTGCAAATATATTTAATTTGTAAATTGATTATCACATATGTCTTGACCATTATTTTAAATTTTGATATGTTTTTTTCTTCATAAATATTTCATTACCATGAAAAGAAAAACAAGATTAACATATCCTGCTATTATAAAAACAGGATTTATTTGCAGTATATATTTAATTCAAAGCTTTAGTTTTTTTAAATTATAAAATTAGATGAATCTCTTCACTATCATAAAGGTTTCAACTGTTTAACTTCCCTAAAATCAACAGATGGAAGAATTGACGAAATGGCGAATGTTATACAGGGGTTATGGTATTAAGGGGCCACTTAAACCAGCCAATGACAGGTCATAAGCCCTATAAATACCTAGTCTTCCATATTCTCTTTTCTAAAATGTTCTCCATCCCTGTTGTAATGTGTTAATCTATTTCATAGAGTAAAAGTTTTTAGCTCAACAACAAACGTGTTACGGATGGTTTCGATTGGCGCTTGCGATTTTCGACCGAAGTACTTATGGTCCGTTGTGTTGCTGTAATATGTAGCTAACTTCGTGGTGAATAACCATAGAATGTTTTTTCAAATGAGCGACTCTATCAGCCATATGTGCATTATTTATTTATGATTGTAACTTTGAAAATGTATTGGATGTATTGTTTCAGTTCAAACGATGAAATGAGGAACTTCAGCCCTACGGGAAATTGGATAAAAAAAATGTTTTCTTACGCGCGGTAAAAGTTAGAGAATTTAATTTTACGGCAAAGTTTCTTGAAAATAGACGAAAAAAATATTTGAAAATATTTTAATGAAAACAAACTACTTTGAACTACGTCACTAGTTCATATGAATCAACCAATGATAAAGGAGTTGTGAAAGATTTTTCGGTTTACTTGCCGTGAGCGGACCAATCGGCAGAACTAACCGAGAAGAAGCGGAAGATAGCTTGAGACGTCACACGCGGATTAATTTCAGGAATTCCAAACTTTAAGAAATCATAGCGCTGATAATACGATATATGAAAATAAATAAAAGGTATTGTCACTATAGTCTATTTAACAATTAAAAATATATAAAAGACCACTCAATTTTCTCATTTGTTGAATGTAGATAACAAGTTTTATTTTTGAGTAAATTAAAACAAAATTAATGTCAAAAACGTATAATGAAAATTTTAGTGACACGGCACATTGAACAGTATATAGGTAAGATGATCAGTCCTACGTTTCAGCTACCAGTTCAGGTACTATGAAATGTTCTAGAGTAAAAAGATCTTTTTAAAACAAATATTGAATTTCAACCATGTCGGGAATCGAACCCGAGACTTCTTGTATGGTAGACAAACGCGTTGACCACTATACCACGAGGCCGACATAAGCGATGACAAAACGATTTATAAAAACAAAAAAGTGGCCGCTCTACATACAGTATAACATTGACTATTTCATCTGTATTTCAGTATCTATATTCATTCGATTATTTTATTTGTTGAGGTTTGTAAAGTGGCCACATAAACCAGCCAATGATAGGTCATAAGCTCTGTAGATGCCTAGACTTCTATATTACCTAACTATTTAATTTTCTCCATCTGTGTTGTGATAAGTTAACTTTGAATTAATTTTATTACTGAGCGTTTTCTAACCTAATAAGCGCTTCTTTATCAATGTATACTAAAAGAGCGCTAAGTTGCTCAAAAACCGGTCGGAAATAAAATAAATAATAACTTACTAAAAGAAAATATTTTTCAGATTTTTTGAGAAAATGTTTTGTTTATTGAATCAATATAGAATTAAAAATAATTGATTAGTAACAAAAAAAAATTAAGTGTACTTGTATTAGTAGATATACGATAGCGACTCACACACCGAAGGTTCCGGATTCGATTCCCGGTGAAAAGATTTCTCAAGCCAGGGACTTTTGTGCAACAATCCTTGTTATGTAATGAGTGGCGATGAAATGGATAGTAGTTTGGCCGGATACCATATATCCGTCAAGCCCCTAAACCGAACAGCCGGTTAGCCGGATATCCGGCTCATTGTCTGATAAAACACTTGAAACACCCCAGTACTCAAATTCCTATAATAAATAAAAACGAATGTTTTAATGTTTATAATATCAAAAGTGGCTGAAACATTTTCATGATACAAAATTTTAATGATCACTTATCGATCAATGAGTTGCATATCAATATGGTATATAAGTTAAATTGATAAATAATTTAAATAGTTTTGGGGAATTTCTTAGCTAAATATTGATTGTTGGTAATTTTTTTTTATTTTCTGGTTAAATTCTTTTTCAAGGGTGTATTCTGAATTTTTTAAAAAAAAATACAGTTTTTTTAATAACAAGGGTAACTTTCTTTTTCTCAAACGCGGTCGATATCAAAAAATCAATATAGTGGCGTCAATTTCACAAAATATTCGTAATTAAATGAGCATTAGGTATCCGCCGGATAGTTAAATGAATATTGGGTATCCGACAGATTTTTAGCTACTATACGGTATCCGATGGGATAGTAAAATAATGTCGGATACCAGGTAGTAACCGGATATCCGTTTCAATTCTAGAAATCAGGCTTATTGGCCTGTTGTGGTGCAAATAAGTATTTACAATCATTTGTTTATAATTGTATGGATATTTTTTTTTTAGTTAAAAAATAACCAAATAAAATTAGTTGATGTCTAACACTGTACCATTTAAAATTACTTTAATTTTACTTGTGGGTTCCTTGATTTTTCAATGTATTTTTTTAAATGTATTTTATTTTTATTTTACAGGAAGATGCAAATATCACGAAATGTTTCCAACGGATCAACGCGTTAACTCAGACCCATCATTAGACACTGCCATTATTAGTAAGATAACATGAATTTAATACTTTTAATTTATTGATTTTGCTGTACAATAAACATCCAAAACGTCTTGTAGCTACAGTGCTAGAGTTGAAAATCTAGCTCCCATTTACGTTTTACAAAAAAATGACCGAGAAATTATTTGAATTATGAAAATATCCTCGAGAGATATAATCTAGATTACATGCTCTTCTGCGACAGAGCGCATTGGCGGTTCTTATAACTAACTTATGCGAGTATACTTTTTTTTTTTAAGGAATAACCCGCTAAGCCTCTTTTTTGAGGCTTGTCAGTAGGTGGGATAGAAGGGATATGGAAGGAGGTAATGAAAAATTCACCACAACACCCAGGCCAATTGAGAAAAAATCTTTCTTGGATTTTTTCTTGCAACTGACGGGAATCGAACCCGCGACGCCAGTTTCACAGATAGCCGTCTAACCAACTGCGTCACGGCGCTTGTCATTCTTATGTCACACTTATGTTAGTATTCAATATTACAGGTACCAAAATTATATAAATTTAAATGAAATTATGTTAGTTTTCAGTGATCATAATTTATTTAATTCCAATACCTAATTGAAATGTTAAACTTTATTTTAAGGTGGGATTTGAAAAAAAAACGCTTATGTTAAAAAGTTCGATTTTTCAATGTTACTATAGAGAAGTACAGTGTTTTTTTTTAAATTAAAATATTATAAGGGTTTATGAAATACTGTATAGCAATTTTTATTTTTATTTATAATTTTAAATTCCCACTAAACCGGTTCATTGCATCGGCCACGCCTCGAATACGACACAATTCAGTTAAATTTTGAACTTTTCTGTGACTGTTTAAATTTAAATGTATCATCATCACGCATCTTGGCGTCACAATTGTCAAGACTAAACGTTTTGCGTTTTGTAAAGATATATATTTAACATTTTATTTTTTTTAAATATGTATGAAAACATTTCTCCACAATATCCATATTGATTTAATATATACAAATTTGATAAAACACTTTGTTTTTAGACCGCTTGGGTTTATTTCAAAACACTACTAGTTTTGGAGGGCACAAATCTATCCATCTAGTCGTTATTATAAATTGAATATTAATATATAGAAATAAAAAATCTAGGTACTGACAGGGGTGTGAGGAGGCTTATAAAGGAGGGAGTAATTTAATATTTATATATTTAATAATTTATTCCACAAAGTTCATTTTGATTTAAACAACGATGTATCCATTTGGATTTTTAAAATTCAATTGATTTTTTTACTCTATTTCAGATGTTTTTATCAGTATTCGTAGTATGTAATATTTTCCTATTGACATGATTGGATACACGTGTTATGTGACAAAATCATAAAGCAGAGAAATCTGGGGTTAAAGTATGAACACTAGTATAATTATTAATAAAATAACATCTATGAAGATGCGAATGATCGCTCTCAAAATCAGTTTTTTGCTACTCGTACTTTTTAATAGTGTACATTTTTACATGAATTACATAAAATCTTCAAAAAAATACTAAAATATTTGCGATATAACGCCTTAATGCACATATGTCTTTACATATTTGTTATTGCTTGATGAATTATTTTTTTTAACAGTTCCGTTGTTGCGGTATTTCCGGTCTGTTAATTTGTACGGAAGCTTCTGTCGGCCATATTTCGTTTTTACTCCTTGAAATATTGATTTTTATACACATTTCCCACAGATTATAGCAGAACGGAGGTATCGTTTGCCATCATCAGTTTATTCGTAATGTGTATGGGGTTTGGATTCTCCATATATACCTTCATGAATCCAAGATACATGTTCAAGAGATTAGCAGGAGGAATACACTTCATTACAGGTAAAAATAGGAAGGAACATCCGATATTGAAGAAAAAAAATACATATCGCTAATTCAAAGCAACAGTGAGATAAACAAGAAATTTCTGATTTTGAGATTCACGTGCAGATATGTTAATAAACTAAATAAATCAATGTTTTCAAATAATAGAACATCGACGTTAAATAGTTAATCTTTGTGAAAATATTCTCCTTCGCCTTCTTCAGCCTTCTGTCCTCCACCACTGGATATAGGCCTCTTCAATATCCTTCCACTTTTTCCGGTCGGTTGCTGCTTGCAGCCATTTTTTACCCCCCACAGCAGCTATTTCGTCGGACCATCTTTTTTTAGGTCTTCCGACGTCTCGATTATTCTTCCAAGGTCTCCAACTTAAAATTTTAGTGACCCGTCCTGTGGGGTCTTGCCTCGCAACATTTGCTGCTCATTGCCACTTCAGTCCTGCTGCGCGATCCATGATATCCGCTGTTCTGGTACTATTCCCAATTCCATCATTTCTTATTCTGTATCTTAGGATCCAAGCATGGATATTTCCATGGATCGCTGTATGCATTTGAGCTTTTCTCCTTTTTTGTAAGGGCCATGGTCTCTAATGCATATGTAGTCCACTGGCAATATACATAATTCACATGTTTTCCTTTTAAGACAAATCGGAATCTCTTAATTTTCAAGTATGTGTCTAAGTTTTCCAAAAGCCCAACTCATTCCTATTCTTCTTGGCAGTTCCGCCGTTTGATTTTCTTTGCCCAATTTTATCTTATGTCCAAGAAATATATATTTATCTCCAATTTCGAGGTTTTTATTGTTAACAGTGATGATCTTGTTTTTTGGACTTGTAAATTTTCTTTTTATAATGTTCATATACAGACCAATTTTACTAGAAACCCTTTGCAATTCGTTAATCATTAAACTCAATTCATCAATTCTTTCACTTATAACTATTTTCTCATCAGCAAATCTAAGATGAAAATAAAGTATTCATGATTTATTTCAAATAATTGAATTCAGCAGACTTTGAGAACAAATCAAAGTCCGATTAACTCAGAACATGTTCTTCAGAGAAATCTCACTGTTGCTTTGGGCTAGCGATATGTACATATTTAAATACGTAATATATATATATTTTTTTAATTGCATACTTACAATAATAGTTACAAATAATTACACATAGGTAACCAAAAATTATAACGAAATTTATACATAAATATAAAAAAGCAAAAAAAAACATAGAAAAAAGCTTAAGAATTATATTGCGAGAGAAAAAAAAATTAAACTCGTCTATTGAGTCCAGAACTGAATATATCAGCCTTGTCCTCATATTGATTACCATAGCTGTGGAACCTAGGGATAGGCGAGTACTTGTGATGCAACCACCAATCTGAAAGTTCTAGGACCGACGTCCTAGAAATTTGATATCTGTGGCGGATATCATAAAATATATTTTATTTCATAGATATTTTAACATAATGGAAATAATTCCTTAATAATATTTAAAACATTGCATTCTTTACCACAAAACAGAGGATTTTACGTTTTTATTTATATTCCCAGTTCTGTGGCATGGATTTTTAAGCTCCAATGTCCATGTCTTTCAACCAATGGGAGCGCGACTTACGACTCTCATTGGCTGGAAATCACGAACAAACGAACGCACAGGTTACGATGATCGTCCTTTGTAAAACGACAATGTTAGACATCAAAAGTATCAAAATATTCGGCTTTGCAAAGTAACAAGTAACGTGACCTGTTACAAAGAGAGAATTTATTTAGTCATTTTGTGGCGTTATTATGAACTGTTTGACATATTTACTAACGAATATGAATAAAAAAACATTACAGCTTATGTGTGTTTTTATAATTGCCATTGATCCTCTGCAAAATGGTGGGAAAAATATATAAAATCGGACATTGGCACTTCTAGATCTAAGCCACAGAATAAACATATATATGTACATATTTAAGAGAATAATGAAATCAACAATAATTTGAAACATTTAAGTTTGTAAGAGAAAATTCTTGATGGAAGTTCATAGTAATTTATTATATAAATAAAACACGAGTGAAACTTTAATCCACAAATTTGGAATATCCAGTGACCGGTTTCATCGCTTTCGCGACATCTTCGAGACTGGTATCTTTATTAAAAAGTTAAATGTATTTATACAGAACAGAGGTAAGGATACATAATTCAAAGTTATATGTAAGTAAATTAAATAAAGTTATTTTTATCTTAAGGATCATTATCAACAAATTTTCTATGGGTTAACTAATGAATTGATATAATGCTATTTTAATGAGTTTAAGTATTTTATTTCGATGAAACCGGTCACTGGATATTCCAAATTTGTGGATTAAAGTATCACTCGTGTTTTATTTATATAATAAATAACAATAATTTGAATTTAAAAATTTATCTATACGTAGATTTTTTTATCATTAAATTGCAATTCACAATGGGGAATTTTTTTATTTTTTTTCACATTTTTAAAGTAATAAAAATCTATGAAATACTGTATAAAAAACGTAAACGTATAAATTATAAACAATGAATGCATAGAGTATTTGTCATTTTTCTTTCGTCATGTTAAAAAACAGTGTAAATTTCTTATATTTCATCATTACCATTCCCTTTTCCGCACCTGCGTAGGGCACTGCATTGGTAAACCAATCGCAGCGTATCTTGTCCATTTTTTTATTACATGAAGGTAAGAACCCGAGACTTCTTGCATGGTAGGCAAACGCGCCGACCATTACACCACAAGGCCGACTTATATTTACTCACACTAAAATCCCAACAAGCCACTCATGTAGTGTAAATTAAATTTTTCACACTTAAAACAAAAATACTTTTATCTCAGTTTTACTTTTATAGGGCTGTTTTACGTTTTTATGTAAAAAAAATTTTTTCGTCATAATAAAAACTTTTGAATAAAAAATTTACAAATATGTTAATTTCAGTAAGTACTGCTTACGAAGTATATAGTACTTACGATAAACGCATTTCGATGGATGTATATTATATTGTTGACTTATATGATTATTGATGAGAAAATTGCAATTCGAATAAAATTGATTTTAATTCTAATCCTTTTGTAAAATGTTTCTTTCAGCTGCGACTGTGTTAGTTGTCATTCAAGTTCTTATATCGTCCGTAGATTACGAAAAACAATATCTGTCTTACACCCACCCCAAGGGGGCTACACATTCGTAAGTATTTTTCAACATTTATAATAATAAATCAGAAAAAAAAACTTTATTTATTTATTTATTTCGACGGCTTACGCCCTTAACAATGTTTAAAATAATATTGAAAAACAATTATAATAAAACAAAACACCTGAACACAGTATAAAAAATATAGTTGCATGAAATGACAGAACGTTCCTATACTGATTTATTATTTATGTAAAACATTTATTTTTATCTCTCATTGAATACATTTTTGTTACTTTCTTAGGTTAAAATTTTTTTTTATTTCTTTCTTATTTCGTTT
This sequence comes from Micrasema longulum, assembly GCF_059751315.1. Taxonomy (NCBI): domain Eukaryota; kingdom Metazoa; phylum Arthropoda; class Insecta; order Trichoptera; family Brachycentridae; genus Micrasema; species Micrasema longulum. Next base: position 189,395 of record NW_028277591.1, on the reverse strand, counting down.
ACATTTTTTAGATCTTAATTTTCAAATGTACTTCTAATTTTCTTTTTTTTTCTGTAGATATGAATTGAAAATCTCGATTTACTTTGCTTTGTTTAATTTATTTTTTATCTTGGTTTGATTACATTTATGAGCACACACTATTTATAAATGTGTTTATTTTATTTTTCTTATATTCAAGTAAAATAAAATAAAATATGTATTTCTTTAAACTATTTTTTATGTTTATTATTTTATGCGTAAACAGCATTATGTTTGTACTCTTCTTATTTGATTATTAATTAAAACTAATGTCTGAGCACCCAATGACAAACTATTATTGAATAGTTTATCGGGACAAAATATTGTAACGTTGTAAAAAACAAGTCCAACGTTCCCCGTTTTGAAAGCATTTTGGTACTAGATTATAATTCTATGTTGCCTAATTTAGCGCCATCTGACGGCCGCGGTAGTAACTCATCCATACGATATCCGTGTGTTAAAAATAAATTCCTTTTCCATTTTTTAAAATTCGGGACAAACAGTCCAGCTGTCGTGCAAGGACTCAAAGAGATGCGACCGCACATTTTAAAAATGTAGTCCTTCAAGAAAGGGAACGTTCTTGTAGAGAGAGATCATATTCTAATGAGCTTGTATTTTATACAGGTTCCCTTTTTTCTACTTTTTTTATCTTTTTCCATTTTTCCACCTTGTTCTATTTTTATTTATTCCACCTTTTATCTACTTTGTCCGATGATAAAGATTTTACGATGTAGTATATTTACTCTATGATTTGAATGGATCACTAATTATTACGAAGTTTATTCGTAAATACCTGGAAAAGTCGGTGTCAGACTTTAAAGTTTTCTTCAAGATCATGAGACACAAATGAACAAATGCAATGAAGCAGACGATCATTTACTTAATTAAAATGTCGACAAACAATCTTCTGGGAAATCATCAACTGAGCCAACCATGAGTTAAAAATATATCAACCGAAGACGTCGCATATCGAGTTCTATCTGCGGATTTTATTTTGTAAAATCAACATTATTTCATATCATCTCGAGAAGAAAACAATCAAGAATCTACTTCAGTTGTCATTTTTATTGTAACGAATATTTGCTTCTTGGATAAATTTATTGTCAACCATCTATTCATATTAGCTAGGCAGAATTCTGATTTTTTTATATTAACTAATCTTGTAACATTTGTAGAGAATTGCTTCTTTTATTAAAATTTTGTATTTCACTAACGAGTTGTTTATTTCATAAAATCCAGATCTTTAAGTCATATTTGTTCCATTTTACAGTAAGGTATTTTATATATAACGTTTTTTTTATTCCGTTCATAAAATTAATTTTATACAACATAATCTTATTATTTTGGAGAATTCTCATGTTCTTGCCGATTGAGCGAAACTGGTGAAAGTTAAGTTGTTTGTAGGTACTTTATTTGGTTATCTGCATTATTCTTCTAAATCTTAAAAATTTGCTTATTGGTTTTTGATAACCTACCTCTATAATGTCGCCCAACTGGGACCAAATAATTTATTTCAACCTACACTTATCGTTACAATATATCTTAATACTTTGTTTTTTTTTATAATGTATTAATATTGTAATAATGTGTATATTTTATTGAATAAAGACTATAAAAAAAAATCAATATATAAAATAAGGAAATAATAAAGAAAAATTAAATAAGAAATTATAACATAGGTAAGCGACAAATGAACAATAAAAAAAGGGTTTAAATAAAAAAGTATTGAAGTAACAGAGGCGATGTATGAACAGTATAACAAGTAAAACACTCAGTATATTTTTATAATTTAGAAAAGAAGTGAATTAAAAGTAATGATTTTAACTGGGATAAAGATAAATTGAATAAATCTAAGTTTCCATGTTTGTTTGCTAACATGTGGAACCGTGGAATAGGTGAGTATTTGGCATAGTTTGAACTATGCAAATCAACCGCAAAAGAAGTATTTTGTTTCGTCTCACGCCGCGCCGTCTCACATAAAAATTCACACAATTTAAAAGTTTGGGACTGTCAAGAACATTATTTAATAACTAGAAAAGCAGCACTAAATCTGAAATTTCCCTTCTATCACTAAGACATATTAATGTAAACTGCTTCATTAAACATTTTTAGTTAAGCTCTTCAATCGGAATGTATAATTTGAAATTTATAAATCTTAAAACTTGTGTTGGACCTTCTCCACACTGTTTATATGGGTAACATAATGAGGAGACTAAACTGAGGACCCATATTCTGACTGGCTTCTTACTAGGGTCATGTATAATATTTTTAATGCATCAACAGACTTAAACTCTCTTGTTGTTCTGATAACAAAACATAGAGTTTTTGTGGCCCTATTTACCATCTCATTCAATAAAAGAAGCTTTTCCTTTTAATTATGAAAAGGTATTTGATCGCACCGCTTTCTGGCGAGATAGCAGATAAACGTTCGAATTTTTCAGGTTTTGCTGGTTCCCGGATTTTGGCGTTGCTACTGCGTTACTTTCATATACTTTTCCACCGAACCCCAAAACAACTTAATGCAATTACCTACATTATAATGGGATTCTTCCAACATTAATGTTTGAACTTCTCTCGCGGCAGGCTCTATCAGATTTCCTGTGGTCAGATCGGCACTTGCAGGTTTCTTGGTTATTGATTCAAGCGATAACACTACACAGTGGATTAAAATGGCTTATTAAGAACGATTGCGCTGAAAATACCTTGATCACATGCTTATTCGATGACAGTTCAGTTGTTATTGGGCCGGAAAGAAAAAATTTTTACCCACATTAGTATAATTGCAACATTTAAATTAGGGCTCAGTAGGTAACAAATTTAACGCGGCAACCTAGTAAATCAACCTATCAAAATTATAGTAAATGTTGCGCAACAAGTATAAAAAATAAATTACAAGTGCTGCTTCGGAAAGAAAACCCGCCGTTTCCGTATATCATTTTAATCAAATCTAAGCTTGCGATAACAAAAATAATTGTTTTACTTATATTTTAAGAAGAATTAAATTTAGTACAAAAATACGCTTCTTTTGGTTATATTAGGTGTTACATCGAGGGGCTTCATAAAAGCGAACCTATGCGATATTTTTTTATTCAGTCTTAAAATAACAATAAACATAATACATGAATGTCGTAATATTAACTTATATCTAATTATCATTAAAATATATACTATTTATTAACATTTTTAAACGATATATGTACTCTTGAAAGCAATCACGAAAAATATTGCCGAGAACAAAACGTTTGAAACAAATTCACCATATTACAAAACAAAGCTCCAAAAATAATTCCGAGAAAAAAATACAGAAACACAAGGGTAAATTCGATGCTAAATTACTTAATAAAAGTACTTGCTCATTGTAAAAAAAAATAAAAATATTTAATATAATGATTTTCGTTCAAAAAATCATTAACTCATAATTTTGGAAAACCCACAAAAAATATTTTTTTTAAACCAACCCAAATACGATTACTTTTTAAGTGCTAACTTATCTGCTACACACATGTTTTTTAACTTACATTTAATTGAACTTTTTTTTGTTCTCTTATTTCCGATAGTATTTCATTATAATATAACTGTACAGTTCGGTGCATTGACTAGTTCTGTGGTAATGAATTTAATGCGTCTGAAAATATGTATTTTATTTTATTTATTTATTATACAGCACAAGTGCCTTTTACAATATAAAATATAACAACATAATGAGTTCGTTAGATATACAAAAATTAAAAAACTGAAAAACAAAATGAAAACATGGGTATAAAAAGAAAAAGAAAAATAACAAGAAATATTTATATACATGTATGTATGTACTCCGTTTACATTTTCTATTCATTAGTTTTATATAGATTCCCTGTTATTTAATATGTAATATAATTTAATATAATTGTATGCAATAAATTTATAAAATAAAATAAATAAATACAAAATATATAAAATGAATAAACACTAGATCATTAGCATAAGTAGCTTTTGCAAGTAATTCGTTAATCCATACTACAGAACATCTTAAATATTTATAAAGATATGATTGAAATTCACAGAGACTCGAGTTAAAAATGACAATATGAGAGGTACATTCGTTTCCTAGTCTGTGCATACACAGTATAGGTGAGTGACAAAGATTGTTGGTTTGAGAAGGGTGACAATAATATAGACTATTTTGTTTAGTTCTACGTGTTGGTATATTAATATTTATTGAATCCGGGAGTTTGCAACAAATGAATTTAGAATGAATGATTTTATATGAAAATATTCAAGAATAAAGGGCAAGAATAAGTCAAGAATAAAGTTGAAGTTAAAAAAAATTAAGTAAAAAAACTTCTATATTACCTTCTCTTAAATTTTCTTCATCTCTGTTGTAAAATGTTAATAAAAATAGTTGTTTTGCCATCGCATGGTAAGGGTTTATTAAAATTATTTAAAGATCAGGTGTGTTTTGAGTTTTCTTTCCAAAACAGCAGTTTACTCTCACAATTTTAGACTTCTGCAGGAAGAGCATTCCATGCCATAGGGCCTGCAGCTGCAAATACGCGTTCCCTGAATTTAACGCGCTGGTCGCTGAGAGATGAATTATTAATTAGGCTGAAGACGTAGCTGATCTAAGCGTAAGACGTCTGACAATGAATCTAGAATGCATAGTACTTGTGCAGTGACTTATACATAAGCCAACAGTGTTCGTATTCCACCCTCTGTAGACAGCGTCAGTAGTTTAATTCTCAAAATAGTGGAGTTGTGATTGTTTATTATTTATTTATTGAAATAATATTTAAAATAAAATTTTCTGTAATTAATACTGCCGTTTTATTACAGGTACGGGTTCAGTCTTTATTTGGCTTGGGCGGTCCTGACCATGAATGGCTTCGCCGGTTTCTGCTTTATGCTTTACTCCAGAAAACGAAAAGGAAACAAAGCATTGACTGAAGAACTTGGGATGGCCGATGAACCGACGATAATTGGACGATAAAAATACAAAAATCGTTACTATTGTGTAAAAAACATTAAAAATGTATTTATCAAAACAATTCCCTTTCGACGTCTGGTGCTGTGGTGTTATATGTATTATTTATTTTAAATCATAAAAAAATTTAAGCACATGATTTTGTGCAAATATTACAAATTTCAACTAATGTTAGTAAATATTGATATATAAATAATATAGGTGTACATAAATTAAATATAAACTTAAATACGTAGTATTTAAAACTGTCTGGAACATTTTTTAATTATTCCTGTATTAGGTATTGTTTGTTTATTCTCACTTTTAAAAATATTTTAAAAAAAAAGTATATTGTTAAGTTTCTTTGGCACGGGTAAACCCCAGTGAGGTCACAATATTTTTATTATATATCTTTGTTAACAATGGAAAAGAAAAAATAAACATAACGACCGACGTATAGAATGAAACGATGGAAGTTTCAGGTTCAGGTTCAGGATCAGAATCAGAATCAGGTTGTAGTCCCGTGGCTAGTGTTTCGGACTCAGGAAACAGAGGTCCTCTAATATAGATTTTAACTTTAAAATATTTTGGCAAATTGTAATTAGGTAAATACTGTTGTGGGAAAAAACTCTTAAACTAGTAATTTTTCCGTATTGCATTTTCAAAAGTACAATTTGTTGATGATAAACGATGTATGCAGAAATACCCGTCCAGGAGGAGGAATTTATATTAAATTATGCCTATTGAAATTCGTTAAATTTTAAATACACAAAATAAAACAAATTTGTTTTTTTTTCTCAAATTATTAAATAAATCACTGGCCTTAAAAACAGACGCCTCTAGACATTAGTTGTATATAATTATGAACTAAGAAATTACGATTAATTTATGTAATGTACATATAAAACTGAAAAATAAAACTGCCGACTGAAAATAATTAAGAGCGTATTTTCATTTTATTTAACCAATAATTTTTTTTCTGAACAAATTTTATTCAATTTTACATAGTATATCAAATTTAATGGCACTAACACGTTTACGGACCCTTTTTTCTCATGGGAACCACTCATATGATCATACACATTGCGTTTTGGGCCCAAGTGACCGGCCGTTGTCAGATCAAAACATACTTTAAATTATTGACGAAAAACTTAAAAAGTAAAAAATATTTTTCAAAAAGTATACCGATTTAGTGAATTGCTCTTACACTTTATTGAGAAATCTTTCGATCTTAAAAAAACATGGTAATAAAAAAAATCCTGTTTATTTGTTGTTGCATTGTTTTAACTATTGCAGGCAAAAACAACAAACCACATTGTAGAGTTTTGGAAAAAAATCGTATTCATTGAAAATTAACTACGTAACATTCACTATTCTGCCTATGTTTAAACATCCACATTTCCTCAGCTCTTCATTTGTGAGTCATTGTAGTCATAAGCCCCGTAAATGAAAAATGATTGAATGAAAACGTCTAGTCGTAAGGTAAAGTATTCTAAAAGAATTTATTAAAATAATTTACCATGAGTTCTTTTGTTGAATGAAGCCAATAAATGTAAAAAGAAAATCTTTTTATTGTGCTTTCATTTTTTTTATTATTCGTGTTATTTATGTTGATACATTTTATTTATAAATAAATGCATTATGTAACTTATTTGTAAATTATGTAAATATTATTTCGGTGAAATGCCTCAATAAAGGAACAAACATTTATTGACATCTGTTAAATAACTTTGAAAGCTTTTTTAACTTTTAATAAAATTTCTTTATTTAAAGATAGTTTCGTCGTTTTTTCATAGAGGAATTCTAAAGTATCATTTTAAATATTACGAACGAAGGGTAAAAAAATACTTAAAAATCTAAAAATGGAAAAAAATCGTAATGTAAACTTCAAAATGTAAAAAATCATAAGGGGAAGTAATCTCAATTACTTAATAAAAAGAGATTATTAATGGTTTGCTCTAAATATATTTTTTGATGATTTTTGTCTTAAATGTGAGGCACTTAAAATTTTAATCTAATAAAATTTCATAAAAGTTTCTTGAAAAATATGTTGATAAAAACGCACTACTTTGAATGACGTCACTGGTTTGTGTGAATCAACCTATGATCTGAGAGCTATGGAAAATTTCCGGTCTCCTTGTCGCTTCTGGACCAATGGGAAGGACTGAATGAGAATAAGCGGAAATGAACCTCTGACGTTACACGCGGAGTTATTTCAGAAATACAAAACTTAAAAAAATCGTAGCGCTGATAATACGATATATAATTTTTTTTTTTTCTAAATTGACTTAGTTTAACAGTCTAGTAACAAATATTTTTTTTTTAAAAACCACTGAACTTCCTCATTCATCCGTTGGCCTCGGACCATAAGACGGCCACTTGCGTATTATCAAAACAGTATTTCCAATACTTAAAAAAATATATACGGCACGTTTGTTCTCGCCGCGAACTACATATTATGATTTCTCTTTACAAATATGAACTTGGATCGTTTTGTCCCCTCGTTCGGATGGTGTGTATTTTGTTATGCTCAGTGAGGAAAAGGTTAAAGGTGGTTTGAAACTGTTGTATAATATTTTACTGGCAATGTAATCTGGATTTTCAAAAATTATAAAATAAATTTCGAAAAAAAATATCTGTCATTATTGGATTGGTAAAAGGTGAACAAGGTTCGCAGTATTTGATATACCAATACAGTGCCCTATGCATCATTGAGTGTGGATAAAGAAATATTAAAGAAGATGTGTGATATACTTCCTCACAAAATAAATGTATGAACAAAGCAATGATTTTTTATTCATAAATCTTTAATTATTTCGTTTCTTCCAGACACGGCTTGTCGCGTGTTCTGATTTTGAATTGAATTTTACAAGTTGCCAAAGTAGGAACTACAGTTGTTATAACAATCATGATTTTATCAAGTTACCATCACGCTATCATCATCACTTAAGTACCACGCTATTATCACCCTCCTTGAAATGACAGTCGCGTGTAACAAAATATTTGTCAAGTCGCGCCGGTAATTGGCACCTTCAAATATTTGGTCGAATGCAATGCCAATTGTATTCCATAAAAGATTATTTAATAAAAAATAACAATATATAAACCTTATGACCTGTCATTGGCTAGTTTCAGTGGCCGCTTTACACACTGTTCACACCACATACATTCACAAATTTGGTTTGAACTAATTTATTTATTTATTTATTATTATCATTATATTACATACACAAAATTATAATTTATGCAAAGTTGCTTTCACTGTCTAGGGTTATTTAGCCCGTTCTAAGACCGCCAAAAAAAATAAAAAAAACATTAATCAATAGCCAGTTGCCAGGGTAGTAAACTTTTTTTAACCTACTTTGCTCATCTAATGTGAGAAGTAATGAAAATTGAACCTTGCATTAAACAACGCCGTGGTGGACATTTGACCGACCTTATCTTTAAAATATCAAACATTATTTGACATGATACGAGTATAAAAATATCCGTTTTATGTAAAAAAAAATAAGTTTTATATTTTAAGTGAAAAGTTCATTAATTCAATTACTCTTATTAAATGACCCTTTACTTATGTACTCTTGTGTCAATCAATATTTCCGGGTGAACAATAAAATTTTAGAGAAATTAACAGATTGCTGTTTTTCACTTACATTTGTGTTATAATTATATTTTTTCCCATCGTGCAACATTACGCGACGGCATCAAAAGTGCGCGTGGCGAAAATGGGAATTTTTAGACACAGTCCAATATATTTAAATATGCTTCTAGGCTCCTTCTGGACTATTCTCAATTCTATGATAGTTTATTTTGGCATCAATAACAAATTTTCCGTTTATGGTGGAGAGTTTCATGTTCACTTCTAATACCTTAATTTTCCTATTTCCTACGAATTTGAATGCCGTATTCTTCTGGCCAGCAAAGTACATTCGTCCTATTCGTCATAATGTTAACATTAAATTATATTTACGAACAAAACAAATTTATATAAGTAAATAACAAAATAATGCGGATATCAAAGAAAACAATGATAGAGGTGGCAGTGACAAATTCACATTGGAACTTAAATCGATAGTTACCAAGCCAACGCTAAACTGTTTATTTCAAACGGCTTGGTATGCAAACGTCAAATTCACATAAAATTTTAATCAAATTTGAATACCTTCAACAGAGCATTAAATTCCCATTTGCATAATTCAAACATTTAAATTAAGGCGTTTATAGTTGAAAATGAGTGAAGGTGAAATCAATGAAATAGCTGAGGAGAAGGTGGTGGGTCATGCAGGTGAGAGCGAAGTGGAAAACGTAGAAGAAAAAAAAGAGCTGGAAGTTGACATTGGAACTGACAAAGTTGAAGGTAATTTTTTTTTGTTGTTTTTTTTTTTACGTTTTTAAATGCTTAATAAAAAATAATAAATAACACCATCCCAATGCTAAACGTGAATGAGGAACTTCAGCCTTACGGGAAATTGGATACAATTAATGTTTTCTTGCGCGCGGCAAAAATTGGAGCATAAAATTGTACTACAAAGTTTCCTGAAAAAGTAGAAAAAAAATACATTAAAAAAACGAACTAATTTTAACGACGTCACTAGTTCATATGAATCATACAATCTAACATACAACCTACCCTACCTGACCTCTACGACTGAACTGTACAAAAAAACACACCAGTTTGACATAAACTACTTGACTAAAATTGAGACCCTAAAAATTGTGCTCAAAATAACACTGGGAAACATACAAGACGACGACATAATATTAGTCAAAAATGCTGACATACACAAATATAACACCAGACAACAACAACACTATCATATTGAAAAAGCAAAGACAAGCACAGGACAGTCAAAAATACTACATAATGGACTTGAACACTACAACGAACTACCTTACTACTTGAAAACTTTTACTGGAGACAAATTTAAAATCAATCTGAAAAAGCACATGATGACTGAACTAACTAGACTAGACGAGACATAAAATGACTAGACAATATTAAATTTCTAATGTAACCCTAACGGGTTTTTTAAAATTGTAAATAAATAAAAAAATAAAAGGGTTATGGAAGATATCTGGTTTGCTTGCTGTCAATGGACCAATGGGAAGAACTGATCGATAATAAGCGGAAGAGAACCTCTGAAGTCACACGCGGAGTTATTTCCTTTCAAAAATCACAGCGCTGATAATACGATATATAAAAATAGAAATCTTTTTTTTTGGTTTAGTTTTATAGTCCATTAACAATTTTTTTTTTTCTATCACTGAAATTTTCTCATTCTGCCCATCTCACTGTCCCAATAAATATAAGTTTATTTGTCAAAAATATTTTAAGTTTATCTGGGAGTGCGGTAAAAAGTAGCAGTCGCCACATTCAGCAGTATAAAGGCTGTCTGGAGATTTGATATTTATTCAGTGAAAATCAAATGCCGCCTATATAACGCCTGCATAACACCTATTCTCCTCTACTGATGCGAATTGTGGAACCTCACTGGGGCCCAAATCAGCAAAATTCTGAGTTTTGAGAATAGGTGTCTCGGAAGAATATTGGGAGTGCGGTGGTTTGACTTTATGAGGAATGAAGTAAAAAGAGAACGGACGCAGCAAATTCCGGTGACGACTGTCGTCAAGCGGAGGCGATGCCTCTCGAGAGCCTTAACCACACTTGCCTACTATACAAGGGCATTTAAAACTATTTTTATATGTCACTGTTTGATGCTATACTGAAATTTCATACTCACATAGGCACTGTCTGTGACAGTGCGCGCAAAATGTTGGGATTTGTTCTCCGAGCAGCTAAGGTGTTCTTGAATACTCGTGTTCTTAGGGTTCTTTATAACTCATTGGTGTGAAGCAGACATGAGTGTGGTTCTCTGATCTGGGGGCCCTACGAATCGAAGTACCCTGTTATGCTGGAGATGATTCATAAGAGATTTCTGAGGTATCTTTACTTAAGAGAGTGCGGATACTATCCATGGTCGTTCCCGTTTGATTTCACACTGGAAATGCTTGGCTACAATAGTTTGGAGAAAAGAAGAAATGCATACTCGCTTTTATATTTTTTCAGATTAATACGTGGTATTACGATCAAAATAGGTTTAATGGAGAATATTTTTCTTTATGTTCCTTATGAATACTTTGGACATAGACAGCTTAAGGTGTTTTATCTTCCTGCTTGCAGAACCAACCTGCCGATGATAGGATAAGAATTTGTCTTTACTCAACCGTATCTCTTCGGATTTCGATATCTTTCATATTAATGAAAACAAGTTTAGAGCGGATAGCATCTTTTTTATATGATTGCTGGGTATTTTTATTTTCCCATCTTTACATATTTAAATGTTAGTGTAATTTTTTTCGTGTTATGTATGCCTTGAATTTTTTTTGCAATGTACATAAACGTTTTTAAAATAAAAAAGTTGAAATCAGGTTCTCGACATCCTTGACGTCCACTGCTGACTGTCGGCAGTTTATGTCAGAACTTCGGGACGAGAACCTGACTTGGAAGGAGGCTTGGATGCCATATGCTCCAACTAGGGGGCGGACATAGAATGATGATGATAATGGGATCGGGCTCCCTGGACAACATGGAAATTTTAATTTACCAACCATTGTCATTCAGAAAGGGACAATGTCATAACACGTGTTCGCCCGTTTGATTTTCCGCGCCGCAAGCGCAACTTGGAGCATTGACAAAAGCAAAAAAATGTAGTCGATTCCTGAATTCTCCTTGACCTGAAATCATTTGAATTGCATTGTAATTTAGACACCAGCCCTTGTTTCGAACTCTCGTCCTCGCGTCTGGGTAAAAGAAATGTGTCCATCTGCCCTTTAGAGAGGAGTCCCTAGTGAGAATGTGAGGAAGTCATCAATAGATCTTCCGACTGTTCGAAGATTTCTTCGCCATCGATCTTCTTCGATACGGATCTTCATCCCACACTGTGGCAATGGCGGAAAATGGATGTAAAGGCGTAGTTTGGCTCAAAGCCTTATTATTTGTTGATATTATATATTTTAAATGTATTGTTTACCATTATTTTATTGCCGTTGTTTGTTTTTGGTTTATCGGTGGTCCGCCTCGTGGTAAAGCAGTCAGCGCGTTTGCCTTCCACGCAAGAGGTCTCGGGTTCGATTCCCGACACGATTGACATGAAATATTTATTTAAAAAGATGTTTTGACTCTTAAAATATTTCATAGTCTCCTGGACTGGCACCTGAAGCGTAAGACTGATCATCTTAAAAGGAAAGAGAAAGAAAATTATGATGATGTTGATGTTGATGTTTGTCTTTGCTACATATTTTATGTTATTTTTGTTCAGTTTCTTGTACATTATGTTTCTTCGTATAACTGTTGTAATTGGCTTAGACAGTATATTTTATTAATAAATTACATCAGAGAAAGAGGATACTCGAGAAAGGGGAATTTGAAAGTCTAGGTATTTACATGGTATATGAACTATCATTTGGCTCGTCAACTTCACGAAAATCAAAAATGGAAGAAACGAAGAAATATCCGTTCAAACCTAGGTAGAATAGTGAATGTTATAGCGCGTAAAGTGCGCTCTTAATCCAGCCAATGACAGGTCATAAACTTCTCTAAAATGTTTTCCGTCTCTGTTGTCATACGTTAGTTAAATTGGTGTTTTTTTTAGTTGCTATTGAGCCCATTGAAGTATTAGAAGTAATTGATCGACGATTGTGCCAAAACAGTTGATAATGATAATATAGCCACATGACACATCAAAATATATGAGTTTACCCTACGAGCTTAAGAAAGCTTAGATGCCGTACGGTCCAAAAGACTTTTTTGAAAAAATGTATTTAAATTGAATTTCTTATTTTATTTAGATGCACAAGAAGGCACAAAGGAAATCAACACTAAAGATGAAGAAAATATAGAAATGGAATTCGATGAAGACTTAGACGAAGGTATTTAGTTATTAATTTATGTACAATAATCGAAGTTACAACAAATATAAAAATTCAAGATACAAAAAAAGTACAACTCTTCTGTTCACCCATTACTCCAGTATGGGATTATTTTGTGGGAAGGATCGAATAGCATTACGAACTTCTGAAAAGTAGTACAAATAACAATTTTAAAGTAGGGGCAAGTGGTGTAAATTTGTGCATAATTTAGGTATGTTAAATTTCAAAACCGTATTCTGAAAAAAATAAAAAAAGCATTTTATTTTAAAATTTAACTGATACTATCGAATGAATAATGTGCGACGAGTCCTGTACAATACGGTAGGTAACCACAAAATGCAGTAAATACGAAATAATGACAACAATAAAATAAGGTTTGACAATACGCGAACGTTGATTCAAAACGAACACACAAATGCATATTATATGCACCTACATAATATATAAAAAAGAATAACAGAAATAATTTTAATAATCATAGAAGAATAACAGAAATAATAATAAATAAAAGAATAAATCAGAAGTATAACAAACACATGCTTAAAAAAAAACGCTTTCAACTACTTACATACATGTAATATTCGAAAAGTAAATCCTCATTTTATTATGTGGTAAAAAAGTAGCAAAATTTGTGTTCATGATATAAGTATTTAATACTTATAGCATAAAAACATACTTTTTTTGCAAATAAATTCAATTCTTGTGAATTGAATTTTATTTACAGAAAAAAAATATTATTCACTTGATCGAAGAAAACAATTTGACAAAATTTAACGCTCGCAAATCTTAAAGATTTCTTATTAATTTAAAATAACCAAAATGTCATGCTCAACAATTCCAGCAAAATTACTTGAATAAAGGCTTTGAAAATTTCAAATGCCTCCCTACAGAAATAATGCAAATTAATAAAAGATATAAAAAATTCATCATGGAATTGATGAAACACTTTGCGAAAAAACAACTAAAATGTACATAAAGGACAAATGAAATATGATATTGTTTTATATTATGCAAATACTTATCGTAATCGTATTAATAATTTAGCGTAGCGTGTTTTGCGAATGCTAAGACGCACCCCAATTTTCGGTTGAATTTTCAGAGGAAAAAAGTGCGTCTTATGGTCCAAAAAATACGGTAAGTCCCTCTCCTAAGGATATGAGCTTGGCTCTGTTGCGGGGAGAAAGAGCATAAAAAAATTACATGCATAATATTTCAATAACATGCAACTTAACTATAATAAAAGTACCTTCATAATTGAATTTACCCAATAAATAAAAATTGTTTCAGCATTTGCTTTGTGAAATAACACATTTTTTGTTGTAATATAATATTTGTATCAGTTGAGTCGTAAGATACAAAACAAGAAATACGACATTAGGATTTTTAAAACTTTTATTTGAATAAACGCCTTGTAGGTTTTTAGATGTTTTACATAAATAAATATAAAGACACAAAAGTAGCAAAAAACAAAAATTTATTAAGAAGAATAAGAAAAATATAGAACCATCTTTACAAATTAGTAAAATATATTGGTTAGTTTATATTTTACTTGAAATCAAATATTTATTATTTTAGGTCAACGAAATGACGAGCAAGGTGGTGAAACAGATGAGGAGGTTAGTTTTTTTAATTTGTTGTGAAATGTGTAGAATTTATCGGATCCAGTAATTAATATTTATTGAAAATTTTTAGTTTTTTAAATTATGACGAAATAGAGAACATGAAAAGGAATATAAAAGTTGAGACTCGGGCAAAGACACTCATTTGTCATAGCTCCAAAACTCTTCAATGCATTTCATAAGGACAGTGTGAAAGAGATTAATTATTTGAATTTGTTAAGATTTAATTTTTCGTTGTTATTGTATCATAGACTTAAGAATAGTCCAGAATGAGCGTAGAATCATATTTAAATACATAGGAATGTGTCCGAAATCCCCTTACTATGCCCTACTTTCACCGCACGCATTCGTGATGTCACCGCGTTATGTTGCACGATGGGAAAAAAATAATTATAACACAAATGTAAGGTAAAAAAACCAATCTGTTTATTTCTCTAAAATTTTATTGTGCACACGGAAATATTGATTGACACAACAGAGTACATAAGCAAAGGGTCATTTAATAAGAGTAATTGAATTAATGAACTTAAAATATAAAACCATTTTTTTTTCATAAAACGGATATTTTTGGATCATAATATATAATATTTGATGTTTTAAAGATAATATTGCTCAAATGTCCACCACAGAGTTGTTTTATCCGAGGTCCAATTTTCATTAGTCATTAGATGAGCAAAGTAGGGTAAAAAAATTACTACCCTGGCATCACTAACAAAATGTCCATTTTGTTTTCTTCGACAATCTGACAGATGGATAAATAATTCAATTTTTAAGTAATGCTTTTGTTACATACGCATTCGTTTGCTAATTACACACGAAATGTGATTGCATCCTGTTTCTTTAAGATCCTAGTAGTATTTCTGTACTTTCTGTACTTCTGTAAAAGGACACAACACGGCATAGTTCAAATCAGGAGTTGCGTACTGAGCGACGTCTACAAAGAAACTAATGGGTCAAAACGTAAAACTACTCATTTATGAGAAGTTTGGTCGCCTTCTGTTTGATGCTCGTATGCGGTTTCCGGACTATCCCTAATTCTATGATCCAGTAATTAATATTAATTGAAAAATTTTAGTTTTTTAATTTGTGACAAAATGGAGAACATGAAAGAGAATATAAAAGTTAAGACTCGAGCAAGTCTTGGACTCGGGCAAAGACATTTATTTGTCATAGCTCCAAAACTATTCAATGCATTTCATAAGGCCATTGGAAAAGAGATGAATTATTTGAATTTGTTTATGCCAAAAATTTATACCCTCACTCATTCCATGCTTTTGTGGGGTTTTTTTTTGTGTTTGTAACTTATGTAAAATGCAAAGAAAAATGTATAATAAATAAAAATAAAAGAGTTTAGGCTTTAACATGTATAATTATGGCCTGTTTAAGTGGTTACTTTACACATGGTGTAACATTTATCATTTAGCCTATGTTTGAACGTCCGCATTTCTTGAATTCTTCCGTCTTTTGATGTTGGCGAAGTTGAGCTGAAGCTTTTAGCTGAAACTGCTGAAACTTTTATTGATACAAGTAAGGCGGCCTCCGTGGTGTAGTGGTCAAGACGCTTGACTCACGCTCGGAAGGTTCCGGGTTCGATTCCCGGTGAGAGCACAAAAATTAAAAATGTGATTTTTCTCAAGCCTGGGTGCTCTGTGATGTAATTCGCCACTGTAATTAGGCCTCCTGGCCTGTTGTGGTGCAAAAAAAAAAATGAAAAAAAAAAAAGATTCATCTAACTGAATTATTTCACTTACAAGGGACTAGGCAACGGCTGAAAATATAATGATCCTTAAGATAAAAATAACTTTATTTAATTTACTTTCATATAATTTTGAATTCTCTATCCTTACCTCTGTTTTGTATAAATACATTAAACTCCTGAATAATGATACCAGTCTCGAAGATGTCGCGAAAGCGATGAAACCGGTCACTGAATATCCCAAATTTGTGGATGAAAGTATCACTCGTCTTTTATTTATTTAATAAAAAAATCTACTGTATTGATTTTTCACGTTCAAATAATGACCTTTTTTTTTAAGGAAATTATCTATTTTGGTTCCACTGCATTTTAGTAAAATAAAATTCAGCGCCACAACATATTTAGCAGTTATTTATTATAGTATATATGGTAAAGTTGGTTGATTTGGGTATAACTATACACGTGATATTATTTTTATTATTTCTGATCATATATAAATAGTATTTAGTTTGTCTTTAATTTCTCAAGGTCAGTGTTTATTATTATGTACCGATTACCTATATATTGAGTGCTTCCTTTATTAAAAACCTCATTGCACGCCCCTGGTGAAAAGGCTTTTTATAGGCTTGCCTACGTCACTGATCCTCAGCTTTGCTGACTTTGCAGGTCTCGTCTGTCTTGTCTGGCACCTATTTTAAGGCATCCACTTGTTTCAATGGCACATTTAACTTACAGAAATGTTGTATCTTGTTTCCAAAATAAACAAATAAAAAATAAGGTAGTAGGTACACATAATTCCTTTAAAATAATCATTGCCTTAATTTAATCTAGGAATTCCTAGAAACTGAATCTCAGAAGAGTCCCACAGAAGACGAAACGAGAGAAATTCAAAGACGGATCCTGGAACAGTATGCAACAAAAGACGAAATTGAATTGTCATCGGATCTGATTGTCGATAAAGGTATGATAAAAATAATCGATGAAAGGGAAAAATTAAAGAAACATTTAGTAACAAAAATGAGGTTTAATAACCTCACTTTTAAAACAAGAATTTATCTTTAGTAATTTTAACAACATATCAGATGCAAGCAGTGGTTTGTTTTAAAGGTAATCTACATAAAATTGTCATTAATTTGAACCTGCAAATAAGTACAAACTTATTTAAGTAATATTAATATAAATGGCTGTTTTTTTGAGGTTTTGTGAAAATCAATTTAAACTACAATTAAAAGTAACTACGCGATATACATCGCTTTATTGTACACACTTGTATGAAAGATTATTGAAAAATACCACAATGACATTCACAAGATATTTCCATTATGATTGAAATGTCAACACTGAGTACTGGTCGATTTAAAAAAAATGAATAGTGCCAAAAACGGCTACTTTAACCACCACGTTTCCTATGTGATCCATAATATGTCAACGGTATCCGATCAAAGAAAAATAGTCCTTCGGAAATAATGTTTGGAATACTAGTTTTCAAATAGAGAATCTTTAAATGATATTTATAATCTGTAAGCTTGTTTTAGTACTAAAAAACCTGACCGGGTTAAAGATATAAGATATAGTGTTCTTTTTTGTATGGAAGAATAAGCTTAGGTGATCGGCTAGTTTCATCGTTCGATGAGAACGGGCTGGGCGCTGGGCGCACTTCCTAGATATATTTTTGTGGTAATTTATTAACGGTGGTGGTGATTGTAATAAAAAACAATTATTGTATTTATTTTCCCATAAACAAAGTTACTATGAAACCTGATTCTCGAAAGTCGAATATAATTATAAGCCGTGAATAATCGCTTATTTTGACGATTCGCCTCTGAAACATACGAAAATTTCTCCCCAAAACAAGAATCCTGGCAACTCAAAACAATCTGTATCATAAAGGACTTAAGATGTTTTGCCAAAAGAGGTAAGGGATGCTGGGTCTAAAGCATTGTTTCGTGGGATGGCGATGACTTTTGTTAAAAACAAACATTCATGTGGATAAAGTGTCATCGGAAAGCGTCTTGATTTTATAACAATGTTTTGTTTTTTTTTTCCTACATATATATTTTGTTTATTTAGTTAAGGAATTTTTCAATTCAATTCAATTCCATTCAATTCAATTTAATTCATTCATTTTAAATAATACATACATTATAAAATAAAATTTTAAACATACATATTATAAAAAGACAAAAAATATAAAAAGAGACTCTTGTCAAAATAGAAGAAAAATCCTACTTCGAAAAGAAAGATAATTATTTCGAGGAGGAATATAAATTTTTGTCATTTTTCAAGATTTTAATAACAACATTACATTATTTGATTTTTATTTTACCGAATTCCCACGAAGATTTTAGTTTTGCACAAACACGTTATTTTTTGTATGCTGCGCTCGCTTATAGCTACCGTATTTTGTGCTGAAACAAAAATAAACTATTTATCTTTTCAGAAATGGATACAGTTTCTGAAGCCAGTTCATTTGATAGAGAAACATTAATTTTAAGGCACAAAGAACTTACAAAAGAAAAGAACCAACTAAGTCTTAAAAATTCGCTTCTTCTAAGGAAACTTGGCGAATACTACAGAAAGAAAAAAGTAAGAAATGTTTCTACTGGCCTGTTCATTATTACTTGAATTTTCAAATAAACAAACAAGCTGCGTGATATCCGACAAACTATAGCGCATTTCACACATATCGTCTTAATCCACTCAGCACGGTTTAATTCAATAAAGAAATATATGAATACCGATAAAAAATGTGAAATGGACTTAGAAAAACTAATTGTATTTTCACAACCAATATGGGTGAAGAAATGTTTTCATACATAACTTTTAAAATAAAATAGTTTAAAATTATGTCTTCTCAAAACACATGTTTGGCCTTCACAGATGTGACGTCAAGATTCGCAGCGATGTTACATTTAAATTTAAGCAGTCACAAATAAAGTTTTAAAAAAATACCCGAATTTTGACGTATAAGGGGCGTGGTCAATACAATGAACCGTTTTCGTGGGAATTTATAATTATAATTTTTTAAAATATTTTTATGCTACTTAGTACAAACAAAAAGTTTATTACTTGATTTAAAAAAAATACGTGCATTTTCCCGGTTTTTCAAATATCGTTTTATTTTTTGAGTTAATTTTATCAATGTACGGTATGCTTTTATAAATAAAAAAAGATGTATTAGAAAAATGGTAAACACTGATTACCAAGCAACATGTAGGTCAATTTTCAACGGGTATTTATCTAATCAAACTTTGTCTTTTTGTAAAATCAAGAGCTTCATAATATTTCTGTAAACAGAAAAATTTCTTTTACAAAAAAATCATTTATCTAAAGGGGAGCCCATATGCATGACTAAAATATTTCATAAACTTTAAAAAATAACAATAAAATAATAACAATAAAAATAAACGAACTCAATTGTATCAAGTTTTTGGCTGGTGTTAAAAGTGTTCCGAATAAATAAAGGTTACTAAAGTATAAATTAATATTTAGAAGATGCAACGGAGTCAATTGAAATATATTTAATGTAAACTGTTGTAATATGAATTGGGTTGTAGTCCCGTGGCTAACTAGTGTCTCGGACTCACGGATCAAAGGTCCGTAGTTCGAATCCCACTCTTGATTCCAATTTTCCAATAGTGAGTTATTTACAACTCGTTAAAAATGGCCCCCAAAATGAAATATTTGGGTACATTATAAGAATGCAAATATTTACTTTAAAAAAATACATAATTTAAGCACCAAGCACCGGTATATCTTTATCCGTTTTATTTTAATTTTCTTGAATTTTAATTTAAATTTTTAATCCCATAGTCTACAAAATATTATTTACATGGATGGCTGAAATTATTCCTCATAGCATGAATTGCCAAAAAAAAAGAAAAATCATTCCTTTATTTTCATTTTCTGTTGGTTAGACTGTAAGTAAACACCAGTCCGCCATTTAACAATGGATATCTTTCTTTTTTTGTATTTATAACTATTATGTTATGATTAAATTAGGTTTTTATTATTATTACCAGCGTAGATTTATTTTTTATTTATATTTGTAAAAATATTTATTCAGCGAGTGCTCACAGGTAAAATTATTCCTGCCAAAGAAAATCGAGTGGAGATTAATCGGCCTCATTATGCACCGGTTATTGCGTTCACCAGGGATCAAATAAATTAATCTAATAAAAAATACATTATGATGCAAAAAATATCAATCTACCCCGTGGTATTTTATCGTACTGTGTGGATTTTTGATATGGTGTTAAATGAGCCAATGTTAAATATCTACCATTTTTGGAACGTTCGAATGACTCTTAATGCCATTAACGTGTTTAAATATTTATCGCTAATTAAAAAAAAATGTGGTGCACTTATGACCTATTAACTATTTTGATTTGAAAATGTATAATTTTGTTAATTTTAGATAATTCCACTTCCTAATTTGGACACGAACCTAGATCCTGAATACGTGGAAAAAAAATATCACGATTTGCTTCGCGATTTCGATATTGCCAAATTGAACTTTGAAAGAAAAGAAAATATGGTAAGTTTGAATCAAATTTCACTAAATAATGCGCAAAGAGACAGACAAGTTATAAAAATCATACATGTACTGATGGCCGTTTGCTCACCACATTCCGCACATCGCATTTGAGAATTTAAAAAGAAACGCAGTCTGGCTGTTCTTCATACATACGCAGTCCCGTATTTTTTCCCTAGATTATGGCGCTAGAGCAACGTTTTTAAAAAATAATAAATATATATTGATTGATTTTCTGTTTATTTTGTAGAAATCCATATTTTACCAAATATAAAAATTATTAAATCTTGTTATATAAGAAATCAAACACTGATTTGAGTCTACAACACTTTATTTTATTTTTACAAATATAAAAATAAAAACTTCGTGACAATTGTTTCGCCTTGTTAGGGCATTTTCAAACGAATGTGAGGATTATATGGATTGAATGTCCTTATATAGTTATATAATTCAAGGTACTTAAGTAGAAAATAAAAATAATCCTATGAACTATGGCATGTACATGTACATTAATCATAATTGAGGGAAAAACCAATGGTTAAGGGCGAGGCTAAGTGTTTAATAGGTAATGGGGAGTTTAGGTGTTTATATTTGAATTTCGGGAAAAATATAAAAAAGTAAGTATTTTTGACTTACAAGTATGAATTGTGAGATAATTAATGAAGCTTTATAGTTTTGTTAATTTAAATAATTGATGTCGAAAAAATATCAATAATATTATAATAGGGTGCTGTTTATTTTAATTTTAAAACATGATTGAAATATTATGAGAAAATTTAAATAAACATAAATGTATAACACTTATTTGTTTATAAATTTTTATAAACCACTTAATTTTTTTTAATTACACTTCGACCGGTTTCGAGGTTACTACCTCATCGTCAGAAATTTAACTAACTTATAATTACACGCGTTTCTATTTATATCATAAAATATTGTATTAAAGATAAAATAAATCATAATGGGAATAATTTTAAAGGAGGACGAAGTGTAATTTAAAAAAAATAAGTGGTTTATACAAATTTATAAACAAATAAGTGTAAAATGTCATACCACAAAGAAAAAAATGTTTTTGATAACAATAATATAAATGTATTATTTTACAATATTTCTATTTTTAAGAATTTCTTATAAAAATATATAAACGCAATTGTAGCATGATTCATCTATTAATTACGCGTCATATAAGCGTGTACAAAAAGGAACAAAGTGAAGAATAACAGTCTATTTAAATATGTTTGTTTACTAGTGGTGAAGATATTTGGTTGGTTTGTTCATTTATTATTTTAAAATTAGGATTATTTAGATATTTATTAATTTCCAATTGTTCGAGTATATTAAGTTTACACCCTTTGTTTTCAACGTGTAATGGAATTGGTTTATTTGAGATATGAATTTTATGATTATTTTCAATTAAGTGATTGGCAAATTGAGAATCTTGTTTTTTTTATTTTCAAAGCAGTGTTTGATTTCTTGTATTATAAGTTTAAATATATATCACTGTCTCTATCGTTTTTTTTGTTGGTAAATGGTTTATTATGGGAACTAAAATCGTCAAAAAACCCTTAAAAGCGCCAAGTTTTATTGGCTGTCTTCGGACGTACGGTGTTTATACACCTTACATCCGAAGTCCGGTGTTTATACATTTATATGTGGTAACTATTTTTGCAAAGCGGAAAAAGTACCGATACAGAAAAACTTTCACAATTAAATTATACAATAGAGATTCTGATACTCTTTAAAAAAAACACTCAATACGGGCAGCCAAACGTCGATTTTAGTTAGGCAAAATTAGCCCAACCTGCAATTGTCTTCTTCGCACAATATCGGGGAGGCATTTGCGAGAAAGTGACACAACTACACTTTTAATTCATTTATTTATTTATTTATATACGACATTTCTGCCATTTACATATATGTGGTATAAAGAGTGCTTAAAAATAAAAATATAAAAAAATCGAGTATGAAATATTAATATACTCGTACTGTACAGCTTACTCACCACATACCGCACACCGCATCTGAGGACATAAGTCTCCTTGGCGGTGCCCACATACACGGAAAAGTTGCTCGTTGAGAAACGAGAAAAGCTGCCCGAAGGAGCTCTCTGAAATCTGGTAGCCTTAGCATCTTTGTGCTGAAAGAAAGTAATCTAGAAGTACATAATATGTACTTCATTGGATTGAGAAGAGAGGGAAGTGAATTCTTCACTGGCTGGGATTAAATTGATTGGAAATGATCAATTCGCCGAAATGAATACAAAACTTTTTGAAAGCATTGAAATTCTTTTTAGAAGCCACCAGATCTGTATATCCGACAGGACCTATAACAGGGCCACGGATAGTAGCGAGAAGCTCCATTCGGTAATCATAGAGAAGGGGAACACATTATAAATTACTTAAAATACATATATATATTTTAAAGAAATTATACAATAACAAAATACATTATTCAATCAAATTATAACTATTCCAACCCAATCTCCTGAAGATGATTTGCTCTTTTTGATAAAAATATATTGATCAATTATTTTTTTAAGTTAGGCAGAGATAAACTAAATATATCAAAATATGATGCATATTCATTCCCGGTATTCTGTAATCTAACAATAGGTGAGTTATATTGAGCGACCGTTCGAGAATTTTGACAATAAAATATTGTAGATGTTTTGCTTAACCTAGACGGAAAAATGGAGTCAATGTGAAAAATCTCAAGTCCACAAAAACGTAGAGATAATATTGACTCCATATTTATGTTTAATTTACTGAATGGCTTAACTGATGTTCCATCGTTACTGGAACAAGTGGCATTTAATGTTCCAATCCGCCGTTTGCTAAATAATAATGTGCCGTTCCTCGATCAACACAGCATAAACTATGGCAGCAAGCAAACCAGATATCTTAAATAACCCTTTTATTTTTTTATTTATTTACAATTTTAAAAAACCCGTTAGGGTTACATTAGAAATTTAATATTGTCTAGTCATTTTATGTCTCGTCTAGTCTTATTAGTTCAGTCATCATGTGCTTTTTCAGATTGATTTTAAATTTGTCTCCAGTAAAAGTTTTCAAGTAGTAAGGTAGGTCGTTGTAGTGTTTAAGTCCATTATTTAGTATTTTTGACTGTCCTGTGTTTGTCTTTGCTTTTTCAATATGATAGTGTTGTTGATGTCTGGTGTTATATTTGTGTGTGTCAGCATTTTTGACTAATATTATGTCGTCGTCTTGTATGTTTCCCAGTGTTATTTTGAGAACAATTTTTAAGGTCTCAATTTTAGTCAAGTAGTTTATGTCAAACTGGTGTGTTTTTTTGTACAGTTCAGTCGTAGAGGTCAGGTAGGGTAGGTTGTATGTTAGTTTAAGTTTGTCAAACAAATAAATAAATAAATATGTTAAAAAAACAATATTCAAATACTGAGGTAGGTATAATAAAAAAGAGATGATGCTTGATAGAATCTATGTTTGAAAAAATCTATTTTCTAAAAAATGAGGGTTGTCGCGTCATTACCATGCAAAACGCGTAGTAGAGTAAAATAGACAAATTGACAAACGGTGAGAACACAAAAATTATATCTGATTTTTCTCAAGCCTGGATATTCTGTGATGTAATTCACCACTGTAATTGGGCCTCCTGGCCTGTTGTGGTGCAAAAATAAAATGAAATAAACTGCCTATGCCAATATTCAAAGCCTTATCTTGCACCTTTTTACGCTGCTTCATATTTAGGTACTGACTACGTGTTAAATTCCGGAACCTAAGTTGAATGGAACACATTACGTGAGCTTAGTGTAGCATCTAGTCTATACGCATATATCCAATGTGTTCGAATGATATTCATAAAAACCCTCAGCCACCGCCTATCCTTTTAAGCCTCCTCCTTGGGATTCACGGCCGTTCGAACGCTATTTAATTGAGTTTTTCTGGGCCGTATTTCAATTGCATATTTGACAGGGTTTGATTTATGTACTGTATTTAAGCTGCAATAAAAAATACTGTTTTTTTTAAAACAATTAACAAGTTAATTCAATTGTATTTACATTTATATTTTTAGATTGAAGAAGAACTAGACAGAAACAGGGCAGTTTTGCAGGAAAAACGGAAAACTTTCGCTGAAAATTTCTATGATTTTCAGATCTTGGAGAAATCAACGTCATTAAATTTGAAATTTGCTACACGTGAAGGGTTTATATCAAATGAAGTAATGATTCCAATTATTTTACAAACTTTTTTAAAATTATCTGTTTTTATAATTACATTTTGCTCTCATATGCACGCTGTGATTGTGAATTAAAAGCTACCCGTAAACTAGAATCAATTAGTATTAGAGTGAGATTCTGGAAAGGCTGGCCTTAGACTTATGATCCGTGATTTGCTTGCAGCACTACCACGGAACCACGACCGGATTTACTTACCATTTTTTAATGTTTTCATTATAAAAAATTATGTTCTATGTTCATTTTCATTGAATTATTTATTTATTCTTAATTTCAATAGTCGGCCTCGTGATGTAATGATCGGCGCGTTTGCCAACCATGCGAGAGGTTTTGGGTTCGATTCCCGACATGGTTGATATGAAATATTTATTTAAAAGGGTGATTTCACACAAGAATATTTTATAGTCCCGGTACCTTATAGACTGGTACCTAAAGCGTAAGTTTGATCATCTTTTTTTCATGAAACAAAAATGATCAAGATATGCCGCGATTGGTGTACCATTGCAGTGCCCTTTGCTCCATTAGGTGCGGAAAAGGAATGATGATGAGGAGTCTTAATTAACCAATATATTTCATTGATATAACAGAGATGATGCTGTTGAAAATATATACAGTCTAGTCATTTCTATAAAGCTCTATAGCTTATGATCTGTCATTGGTTGGTTTAAATTATCACCATACACAAGAAATAACTTATTGAATTTTGGAGATCCTCATTACTTTTTACTCTGTTTTTAGTACGTTTTGTTAACGATGTGTTTTACTGTACATTTATATGTCTTTTACTCTGATGTTTTTTTTTACGTATTTTGATATAATTTTTGATATTTTTATTTTCTGTATTTTTTTTATATGTCTTTTACTACGTTTGTTACTATTTATTAAAGTATGTTTTTAATTACATTTTACCTGTTTGTTTTATTGTATTCATCACTATTTTTATATTTAGACTGTCTAAGAACGGGTAAATAACACCCTACTTAGACAGTCAAAGCAACTTTGTATAAATGTGCAATTTTATGTTTACGGTATTATGATAAATAAATAAAAATAACATTCACCACTATCAAAAGTTGACTTAGTATGTTTTAGAAAGTGTAAGCATAAAAAAAAATTAGCAACATCTACTGCTTAAAAAGATAAATCTTACAGTACATTGACCTGAAATATTTGTATCGGATTGGTTTTCCAAGATAGACAAGGTCGAGACTTTTTTTATAAACAAGCCTATTTCAAACATACGATTATAATGATAATGCTTTAGAAATGTTTATATCCATATTGACGAAATTTTCCTTCTCGCAAAACAAATGTATCGAATATTGATACAAATACACGAATTTTGACAATATTTTTATGAGTTTAAAAATGACTTTTCTTTAAGATTGTAGATAAGTCTATCGCTCGTCAGTCTAGAAAGGTTGCAGAGGTAGCTGCCATCAGGTTCAAATATATAATGTGTAGAAACATCATGGACAGCGTGATGAGCCAACTGGAGGAAGTGGAGCGGCTTGAGGAAGGCCTTCAAGTTAAGGACTATGAGAAGCTTCAGCAAGATAACGAGGACTATTTGAAGAAATTGGAAGGTAGGAGATAACTTAATGATGCCATCTGAAACGCTTTAGGAAAGTAAAGTACCTACACATAGACAACTTGGAAAAACCGTAAGTTTTTCAACTTAACTTTAACTTTGCAGGATATCCCAACAACGATATAGACATCACACTGACAGAAGAAACTGACAATCACAATCCATAACACGAAGACACCATAACACTACCGTATCAATCTTGACTTTTCACCAAAGCCAACGGGTTGAAGGTGCACAATGTATTACAGAGCCATCTCCATGCAATATATACGAAAGTTGATTAAATAAATTAAATTATAAATTGTATATACTGACCCCTATTCTATTTCGTCTATTATGATAAAGTTTTTTTAATTATTTTTTGACGTAGACTTCTGGCCTTGTATGCATTTCAACAATGCCCCAAAAGTTCTATAGATTCCTGGTAGATTATTTGTCTGACCCCTGTCAACCACTGAACTACAGAGATCATGACCTCATTGTCATCCAAAAAAATATTTTCATCCAGTTGTTTTTTGAGTTTTGAGAATAGCTGGTAGTCACCGAGGAGGCTGGGTTAGGTGAATATAAGAATCATTTAACTAATTTAAACCTATCTTCGTGAATAGCAGCCATTGATACTAACGCCTTGCATGCTGGAGCATTGTTCTGATGAAACAGCGCCTTGCAGCTTTTTGCCGTGGTCAGTGGCCTGTTGTAACTAGATCATTAAAGATTTCAACTAGTAGATCGATAGCATATTAGGATAAATAATGCAAAAATATCAGATCGACTAGTCAACTCGAAGCAGGTCAGGGGTGGGGTATATCAACCAACCATAGGCATCATATTTTAAAAAATGTAAAGACATCTTTCAAAACGTCTGTTGAAAAGATGATTTAATTTTTTTTATTTATATTTAGATCGAGACGAAGATTTGAAAAAACAAAGAAACATCTGTGCCCAATACCACGAGATGATAGCTCATGTAAAGGAAGAAATCAACTGTGAGTCGGAAAAATGCACTGAGGCGGAAGAAGCTTTAGCTCAAATTGAAATGGAATGTAACGAGGTACATTTTTTAAAAAAAACCGTTACGAAATGGAAAGGACGGGTAGGTTTATATACATAGATTTAATTGAGAGTTGGTCCCAACAAAGACAATTAGTTCGAAGTTGGAACAAGGTAACTTGCGTACCAATGCTGAATTTGCTGTGGGAAATTATAAAACCAGCATCGGATTATTTTCCCACTGTCAAGGATCCTCAGAACAGTGAAAAAAATCTCATTGAACGGTACTGTAGATGTGTTCCTACAGCAAAGGAAAGCATTTAAAAAGCAAGCGGTGTTGTCACCCCTGACTCGCGATGACACACTTGCCATCTTCGCCTAGATTATGCCAGATTTATATCTTTGTAAACTTTTAAAAAATTTAAGATTGTTTAGATTAAGATTTATTATATAATATTTACTCATTAATGTAAATCGGTTACGGCTTCCATAAGCCTAGGGATTGGCTGTATCTGTCTACTTTAGAGATCCCTTATTCCCTAGGTCTAAACGTCCGACGCTAACAGGTCGTTAGCAATTCATCCCTGAAAACAGTTTAGGAGCTGGAAGTCTACGAAGGCTTACATTTAAAAAAAAATCAATTCATTACATGAGAATTCATTTTCAAGAGTTACTTTCAGGCAAGAGCAAGGTTTGGCAGAGAAAAGGAAAAACTCAAAGCACTGCAGCAAAAGCTTATTGAAGAAAAGGAACTCTCTGGTTTATTAGCGTACCCAAAACTTCATCTTGACTTTGTGAAGACGTCCAAAATGGTACGTATGCAATATGACAATCTGCCTTGTGATCTAGCGGTCAGTTCGTTTACGTACCTAGGTACCATACTTGAGGTTTTGGTTTCGAATCGACGGGTTGACAAGAAACATTTTTTGGAAAAATTGCAAAAAAGACCTGAAAACAATGAAGATCCTAACACAGGAACAATTTATTCCTACGCGGGTTCGCCCAAAAATATCTAGACATGGAAAATTGACCAAGAGCTAGAAGAAGGCGGACTTTTAAAAATAAACACTCATAAACAGCTTTCTTGCCCACCACAGCATTTGAGGGCATAAGTCTCCTTGGCGGTGTCCACATACACGGATTGCTCGTTGCCAAATAAGCAAAGATGCCCAAAAGAGCTCTCTGTAATCTGGTAGCCATGGCATTTTTGTGCTGAATAACGGTTATCCAGAAGTACATACTAGACACTTCATTGGATTGTATAAAATATAGATGTGAATTAAAATCTCTTTAATAAAAAAGAGACTGGGATTAAATTGATTGGATATGATTAATTCGCCGAAATGATTACAAAACCTTGTGAATTTTTTTTTGTAAGTCATCAGATCTATATATAGATATCCGGTAGGGCCAATAACAGGGCCACGGATAATAGCGAGAAGCTCCATTTGGTAATTATAGAAAAGTCGGATTATTAATATTTATAAACATCCATATCTGTTTATTTTTACCATATCTGTTGGAAGAACCATATGGTCATATCAAATAAAAAATATACAAAAAGCATAATGTTAAGTGTCCTCGGCACGGGTTACCTCAGGAGGGAACATTATTTTAATTATTAACAAATTAAAATAATGTAAAAAAAAACATATTTATATATATATATACACGGTTTTTTAGGGCCAAACCGCGAAACTTCACAGGAACATTCGTCATGGTAAGCTTTTAAAAAAATCCAATTTTTTTTTTCCAAAAAGTCATTTAAAAAAAAAAGTATTCTTAAACTGTAGTATATCCTTAATTTCTCGGACAAGCAGTCCTTCCACAAGCCCCTACCCCTCTCCTACCCAGCCGCTTCCCTTGTCCGCGTCTGGTGCGTATCAAATACGTTTTTATCGCATTTTTTTTTTGTCGGGGATGGGTAGGGGTTTGCAAAAGGGATGCTAGTCCGAGAAATTAAATATTTACTCCATTTTGAGATCATAAAAAAAAATCTTAAATGACCGTTTGAAAATTTTTTATTGGGGTTTTTTTTAAAGCTTACCATGAGGAATGCTCCTCTGAAGTTTCGTGGTCTGGCCCTGAAAAACCGTGTATAATAATATCTATTCATATTGTCGGCGGAAATTGTAAATGCTTTAAGGGACAAACCATAAATTATAATTTATTTTTTTTGGTTAAAATTTATGTTTCCGATAATTTTTTATGACATTTACTTTTCAAGTATCAAAAAATTCGGTATAGTTTTACTACATTTTTCTCTCTCTTGTACAATGTACAATTTACAATTTGTCCCTTACAGTGTTTAAAGTTAATGCCGATGACATTACTGGTTATATTTTTTTGCAGATTGAAACTTTTCAAGAAAAGCAAAAACAACTACAAAAAGACATTTGCTTACAAAAGAAAAATATAAAAAAGAGGTCACGGGCGGAAAAGAATATGACGAATACAGAACAGCAACTAAAAACTAAACCTAGGCTACACAGATCCGTTAATCTTGCTGCTTCCTACTGTCGTTGTTAAATACAGGTTGATTTAAAAAAATACTAAAATTAATTGACTGAATCCATAATTTTACTATTATACTCGCAAAACGCATTAAAACACAGTTTTTCATGCATTTAAGTCCGTCATCGTGCTATTTATGCCATGCAAATTTTATTTTTAATTAAATTTATTTGATTGTATGAACGTAATACCTATATTGTGTTTTATGAACTTTATTTACTATCAATAATTTCTAAGGATTTTTTTTTTTTTTTAATATCAAAAAAATTTCCAGCAATTTCTTTGGTACATACACAGCACATTTCCCTTTTTAATCCACATGAATTCATTTAGCTTTAGAAGGGGTAAATAATTAAGTTATTTAATCATGCAAAACCTTTCGTGATCATTCTTGTCTTATTTTATTTTTTATTTTATTTTATTTTATTAACATAAACGGCAAATCTGCCTTTTACAAACATTTATAATACTAATATATTTTTTTGAACATAAATTTCCTTATACCCAAGATTTATTAAAAAAAAATAACCTAAAAATTATACAAGATTTATATTTTTAAAAATTACCTTAAAATTATACAGCATACTCAGTAGAAAGTTTAAATAAAAAAACATTCTACAGTAATACAACAAGAAAATCATAAGTACTGTTTTTTTTATACAGCTGGGCAAAGTGAACAAAAAATTGTGTATATTACGAAATGCATGAATAAATAAATATAATTACCAAGATGGTGATCTTTGAAAAATATCAAAAGGTTTGTTCTATAGGAAGAATACCCTACACTAAATATATCAGATACGTGGGAATAACTATTGCCGAGTTCATGAAGTCTATTTAATACGGCATTACAAGTAAACACTGTCCGTGAATTGTTGCTACAAAACGGTGGCACCTGTTTAGTCATTCTTCCAGGTATCCTGAAGTTGATGAGAGATAATAGTTCAGGGCAATCCTATATTGAGTATACAATTTTGAATAAATTTTAAAGGTCTATAATTTTTCTTCTATCGTTAAATTTTAACAAATTTAATGTTTTTAGTAAAAAATCGTAATTTAAAAATTCATGACTGATTATCATTATTTATTTATAATTTACGGACTTATTCAATCGATTCAACAATTGCAAAACACATTTCCTTAAAATACATACAGGTACAATAATTCAAATTAATTTTTTTTTCGCCTTTTGTAATGTTCCACATAACCAAATAAAAAAGTCGGCTTTCGTTAAATATGGCCAGACCTTGAATTTTCTTCGGATTTTATAATAATAAGTTACCATAAAATACTTTATAATAAAACATATAAAAATGTTATTCAATTTTTAATACGTTTTTATACTCCGTGGATATTGAAATATTACTTTTATACTTGCTTTTATAACTTTGAGATTCATTGATAACTCTGAATAAAGTATCAATAACATGATAACTGCTTTTATTATGTATGAAAATATAAGCTTAACCTGTGTGCGGTGGTTTGGCTTTGTAAGTAATGAAGTAATAAGAGAACGGACGCAGTAAGCTCCTCTGACAACTAATACGCAACGGTTTGTCATGCTCATAATACTAGACACTCCAATAAGGATCTGATTCTACAGAGAGGTGTTAGTACTTTTTTGGCTCAAAGGCAGCAATTCTATATAGGCCCGAGGATACCTTATCCCAGATTCGTGGAAATGTGGTAGGATTGCCAGGCTGAGGAAAGTGTTGACTGCATTTTTAATCAGTATTGGTCGTAGAGAGTCAGAGAAATTGTTGTCCGATGTAGAAGGACGTAAGCTGATTTCTTGTTTTACTAGTAATGACTTAGGATTTAGGATATAGAGATTATAATCAAATTGAAATAGTTTTTTTTAATATTATTATGAAATACATTATATGCTGCCTTATAACGGGCAAGCTATCCCTATCCCAGTTTAGATGAACCACCAGCAAAAAAAAAGACTGCCACCAAGCGGACAGCATCCATACGGTTGACTGGGCCATAAACTGCGGATACCCCTTGAGAGCCTTAACCAGGCTTGCCTACTTTACAAGCCATCAGGTTCTCGACGTCCTGGACGTCCACTGCAGACCGCTCTTCGGCAGTTCATGTCAGAACTGCGGGACGTGAACCGAACTTGTGAGAATGCAAAGGTGCTGGCAGCCGATAGAGATGCCCGGAGTATCCTTATGGACACCACATACTCCAATTAGGAAGCGGGCATGGAATGATTACTATATTTTTACCATGATGGATATTACTGTGCATCAAATACTTGTGTGAATTGTAAACCATACTATTGTATGTAAAAATGTAAAAATTATAAAAATAGATTGTATAGGATAAAAAAACATATAAATTACGTCATTGTAAAAATCAATTAAAAATAATTAAAAAATAATTAAAAAATATATACCCATATACATACATTATAATGGAACTAAATTTTTTAGAACTCGTGAGAAATTATATTGAAATAAAATAAAACATTCAAATCAATTTATTATATTAATAAAAACAATAAAAATACATTTATTTGAAAAATTGCTAAGTACGTACAAAACTCGTTTTGAAAATTTTCTCATATATTTTTTAACAATACTCGCACTACAAAGCAAACTTTTGTATAAACTGATACAAGCTCAAATTTCTAATATTTTTGATGAATAAAAAAAGTAGTTGTGTAACCCGTGTATAAACAATAATTATTTGTTTCGGTAAAAGATACAATGAAAAACAAGAACATAAAATATTAAAATTTGTATGCATAGTAAACAAAGCAATATATTAAAATTGACCCTGAAAATATTATGAAATTGGAAGATTGGACGGGAGCATGGTCTGGTAACAAACGCATTAGTCCAGTCAAATTTAAATGTAATAGATGGTTTTCTAATACAACGTATTTTCATAGTCCCTAGACTGGTGGTTTTTTTTGTCATAAAACAATGTGCAATCAATTTATCGGCTAATACTTTCGATCATTTTTTTGTTAATTTTAGTGAATGTCATAAGACTTTTTGAAATTTGATGGTCTGAAGAAAGGTTCGATTTTATGTTTGTATTTATTTTTTTTGTTTTGGATCGACATTACGAGGCTGTTCGGCTTTGTCAACTGGTAAGGTTTCCAGACTTTTTCCTCTTTTCCATCCTTCAGGATAGCCATTTTTCTCCGCGTCATTCCACCACTGCTCTTCGCCTTGAGCACCAACGAGGTACACCACGTTGGTGATAATCAACACCAGAAGGCCGATCCAAAATGCAACTTGCCATTGTTTTTGTGTTTGCTAGAAATGAAACGTCGTTATAAGAAAGGAACTTAAGAAATACGAATGATAACATGGATAGGAAGCCAAATGATTCATAAATATAATATATATAGTATGATGGTTAGCATGTTTAGTTGCACTGGTCTACATGTAAACCGGCCTTATTACTATTTTTTCTGATTCTTACGTAAAATGATCTCCTGAATCCGAATATGACATCCGTTTTCCTTATCACCCTTTGTTTTCGGTGGAGCCCCCCTCCCACACATATTTTTATCACTTTTCAATAATTTTGAGAGATGAAAAGATTATTTTAGTATAATCATTTCTTCTGAGGGCCTAAAAGGGTGAAATTTTCAAAGTATGACGTTTGAATTAACAGCTTGAATAAACTGTTTTACCCCTCCGAATTAAATTCATGGCCGTAAAATTACTATCGAAAAGTAATTAAAATAGGAGAGGGAGGAGATTCCCTCGAAAACGGGGGTCATATTCGGATTTGAGAAATCATTTTACATAAGAATCAGCAGGAATGGTGTCCCGTATCTAAATTTATTTTTTTTGCAAACCAGTTAGTTCGATTAGATTACGAGTTGATTTCGATTCACAGTAACGATAAAAAAAAAACAATATAAATTAAGCAGATTTTACTTATTCTCTCTTATTTTACTACGACAGACTAAAAAGCCTGATTTTAGAGATAATTTTAATTCAAAAACATTTGAGAATCATCACATCTTAAAATCATTGTGATCTTACTGAGACTCGAACCGGGAACTTAGCCTAAGAGATTAAGCAAAATAATGGTAAAATCACAAAAGAAAACTAGCTTCTGATTTTTCTTACGTCTGGCGTCAGGTATCCAATCAGATACGGTGTCACGATGCCGGAAACAGCTCCAATACCGTTGATGAAGGCTGTGGCAGTTCCTGCATAATTAGGGGTGATATCCAGAGCATTGACCTTCATCCCGCAGTAGTAGGATCCCATGGATGCCATGGCTAGACAAAACAGGACTACTGCAGCTGCCTTGTTGCATCCTGCGTAGCTGGCAGCTAGACACAGTATCCCAGGACCCAAGGATGCTATTGACGAGATATTATAACAATAAGGGGCTTAGACCCCTTTAACAAAGCATCAAATACAAGGTAAAAAATAAAGTTAAACCGTTAATTTATATTACAAATTTGGCATTGTAATTTTTCTTAAACTACTGATGTTATTCAGCAGAGCATCGTCTAACTTTTATGTAAAAAATAAAAATATTAAAACTAGGCTATTTCAGTGAGAAAACGTTATTTAAATAATATATCTGTGCTGACACGGAAAAGCGGCATACGTCTGCGTGGTGTAATTTTACAATACGGTTGTTTTACTTATTGAAAGCTAGGGCTTCGGTGGTTTTTACTAATTACAAAAGGTATAACTTAAAAATTTCTCTTTTAATGGTTTAATGTATTCAAATAAAATATTTTCTACGAGAAGTCTTTTTTTTTTTTTTAATTGCGTGTCTATATTTACGATGTGTGCCCTTTTTTGTTATTTTTTCTCCATACTAAAATCGATTTGGCACTAAGTGCACTTAGGTCTAAATTCATAGATACATTTTAGCCTTGCTATTGCTCAAATAAGAGTTATATTTCCACTAAACACTCATTTTTTCTACATTCCTACTAATCTTTTATTTCTCAAGCTCACCTTCAACTATGTATAAGGGTCAAAGGATATTGGTCTTTTTCCTGAGAGTTCTGCCCATTGCTGTCTTACTGATATAACTACTACTACTACTACTTCTACCATGACGCCATTTCTCGTAGGAGTAGGCAGAGAGAATGGACCGCCACACACGTTTATCCTGGCAAACATTTCTAGCTTCTTCCAAACTCATACTTTTGACATGACCAGACATAAGATTTTGGTTTATCTAATCATGCCACGTCTTTCTTGGTCGGCTTCGTCCCACATTTCCGTTCATTATCGCCACATATACCTGTTTTACCATTATTTCATCATGCATTCGTTCTATATGACCAAACCATCTCAGAGATCCTTTCTTTATTTTTATCAGTTATACCTGACTCAGATTTACAATCTCGCCTGATTTCATCATTCGTAACCCTGTCATACATTGATTTCCCACACATTTGTCTAAGAGATCGCATTTCGACCGCGTTTACTCGGCTTTCATTCTTCCCTTCTCTTACTGATATACTTTAAGATAATATGTATCATTACTTAAGCTCACTGAACATTTACTATTTTTCTCATGGCGTAATTAGGGCGATAACTTTTTTAGCTCTCGACATCTTCGACACGACGTTATCTTGGATCTTTTCTTCTTATAACAGGAAATATGCGGTAACGATCACACTTCGCAGGCGGACAATTCAGGTTTAACGTTGACTTTTGATATTGGAAGGAAGCCGATGGACCAAAAAAAATATTAGTGCCTTTCTACATTATCATATATCAAAACTATCGCTTTGTTGACTTGTGCC
Source organism: Micrasema longulum (assembly GCF_059751315.1). Lineage (NCBI taxonomy): Eukaryota > Metazoa > Arthropoda > Insecta > Trichoptera > Brachycentridae > Micrasema > Micrasema longulum. Next base: position 153,597 of record NW_028277591.1, on the reverse strand, counting down.
CGTATTCCATGTTACAATTTACAAATATTGACTAAGGCCCAAATGTAAAATCGCTTTTTTATCGTTATATCGTTTTACTTTTCTTTATTTTACTTGTGTATGTAAATGGAGTATCAAATTATATTAATAACTCAAATTAGCACTATGCCCCTTTTTCGTGTCAGCACAGATATTACAACTTAAAAATACTAAAAAAAAATATTTTTTCAAGATAGTCGATGGTTTTTGCCAAACATGATTTTTGTATTTTTGATCGGTTAACATCCTCGTGGTGTAATAGTCAGCGTGCCTACCATGCCTACCATGCAAGAGGTCTCGGGTTCGATTTCCGACATGGTTGATTTAAAATATTTATTTGAAAGGGTGTTTTCACGCTAGAATATTTCTTAGTCCCTGGACTGGTACCTGAAGCGTAAGACTGACAAAAAAAATATCAAGATACGCTGCAAATGGTTTACCGATGCAGTGCCCTATGCACCATTAGGTGCAGAAAGGGAATGATGATGATGAATACCTGTACTTTAGAAGCAGACGAATGCAAATCCAGAATTTGATGAAATGGTATTTCGACTTTCGTGAACAGTTTCTGATCATGCCCATTGATTATTAAGAAATGTAAGTCTTATTATGAATGAACCAATGTATTAAGATACTAAATATACAAGTTAATGTTATAAATTATTTGAAATCACTTAGAGAAAGTAGATTTTTTAGGCTTGTGTTGAACATTTGACGTTTGCCTACAGATTATGGAGTATGTTAAAGTAATAATTACCAATTGTCGTAAATATTTTCCTCGCATTTTTTATGCTGAGCCATTCTTTCCTGATACACAAGTCACAGAAGGCACCAAAACAAAAGGATAAGATCCACATGACGAGGTACGGTAACGCCGAGAGCAAACCGGTGTTTTTGATACTAAACTTAAGGACATCGTTCATGTATTTTGGAAGATCTGTCACCATTGTAAAATATGCCCAATCGTGACCAATCTAAAAATCAAAATTAAGCATCAATCAGCCACTTTATTCACTGGGAAGGTTAAACAACACAAAAAAACCTACCATAGATACATAGATGTTTAAACAAATTAAACTTGTGAATCTAAAGTATTGTGCAAAAATAACCAATTAAGAGGTTAACCCCGCAAATGTCAAATAATTCATCTTTCCTTCTTAAAAAAACCTTCGTCTCACTCACTAGGCAAGCATATATTATGATCATTAAACCATTATCCGCAAATGATGGTGCATATAGTACTGCATTAGTAAAGTTCATTGTTCAAAAATTCAATGTGTATCTCAATTATGTGTGACGGGAAGAGCAATGTAGTCAGCCATACGCTTCAGAGACCAGTCAAGGAACAGCAGCTTGGCCACGGATAGTAGCGAGAAGCTCCATTCGGTAATCATAGAGAAGGGGAAAAGGACAAGACCACAGGATGTGTTCAGAAGATTGGTTAGGATATCCGCAGCAGCACGAAGGGGAGTCAACAATATTAAAAACAAATATTTTTTTATTAAATTTACCATGACGTGATAAAAACTGCGTAGTCTAGTGATCGGGGACAACCCGAGAAAATTCTAAGCGCTGGCGAATTGAAGTAAAAAAAAGGAAGATAAAGGTAAGGTATCTTCCCCTTCAGGGATGAAGGGGAAGATTCCCATCGCGATTGCCAAGCATTAAGAAGAGCATTTAAAGTCATTTTTTTTATATTTGATGGAGACATTCCTTCAATTAGGAGTAGACCGACGCCACCAATAACAGAGGAACGTCTTTTTTTTAGGTGGAAATTTGCAGATCATCACTGAACCTCCAGATCCAAAGTAAACAAGCCCGTTAGAACCGGGAGTGCACCAGTCAAGGGACAATGAAATCACAAAAAAAGTTAAATTGATCCTCCCAGGAATCGAACCCAGGACCTGCATGCAAGCATGGCGGACGAACACGTCAACCACCAAACTACAAGGCGGACTTGATTACTTGACGTTAAACTTGATTTAGCTTTTCGGGATTTTTACCTGAAAGTAGCTATCAAGTCGAAAGCACTCGTTTAGGATTCTGGTTGATATATTGCTCACACAGAACTGTATTCTTCATCCGCCTTGACATAGATATGTCCATATAGAAATTATAATATTTTTAAAATCAATTTTTGAATGCTGGTGCTCTAAATACAGTACTTGAGCATTTGACAGCTTTCTTTTTAATCTCAGTTTGAAACTTTACTTCAAAACCAACGAAGCGTCCTTTTTTCAGTTCTGTCAATAATGCTTCTCTCGGTCTTGCATGCTTCATGGATTCCTACTTACAGTTTAAATGTAAAATCACAACATTTTTTTCTACTTACGGCAGCAATAATCAGAGACCAGAGAGCAAAAGAAGTCATCATGGCTCTCCAAGGAACTGGCTTGTCTGTTTTCTTAGCAATTTTCTCTTCCAAATACTCCCGCTCTTCGTCTGATATGAATGGGTGCGTTCTTGGATCACTGTAGACCAGAAGATTCTGAAATAAATAACAAATAATCAAACTATTTGTTTAAAGAAAGGGAGCAACTATGGATGGGAATAAAGAAGGAGCTATGATAATGAAAACGAAGAGGTAAACCATGATTGATAAGCGTTAAAATTTTTATCGAAAGTAAAGTGGAGCGTGATAGCAATCTCAATAGCTTCTTGTCTACTAATATTTGAACGCAGACAAAGCGTTGTTGGTCAAATTGTTTATATACCTTTATTTATTGATACTTTTTTATATTAACTGTTAAAAGACTTTGGTTAATCATTTCTTTGCGCGTGGTTATGTAACATCGTATTACCACATGCAAAAGACAAGATATTCTTAAGTTCAGACGTTTAAAAGAAAAGCATAGAGACAAACCGTTTAAATTTTTTTTTCAATATAGCATTGTAAATTAAAATTCATAAATACGCCGGTCATCTTACATACGTGCGTCCCCCATCACTGCCAATAACCGACTGAATCTGTTTCACATAAACACCGGCCATAAATCAGCGTCTCTGTCTTCCTTGTTATGAGTTCTATCTTCATGCTCTCTCTTGTAAATATGTATTGCTGTATTGGCGTCACGTTCGATCGTAGCAAGGATATTATTATTTTTATTTAAAATCCAGTATATTTACACAAATGAATGTGTAACTATACTGGAATGAATCGGGTTGTGGTCCTGTGGTTAGTGTCTCGGACTCACGGACCAATGGTCCGTGGTTCGAATTCCACTCTGCTCCAACTTTATATCCATTTTCTAATAGTGAGTTATATACAACTCGTTGAAAATGGCCCTAAAAATTCAATATTTCGGTAAATCATAAGAACGAATATTTCTTTTTCAATAAAAAAAATTGTAAAAATACTTTACAAATACTGTGTAAATGTCCATTTGAAGATAGCAATAATAATAATTATAACAATAATCACGGTTTATTAACAAAAATAACAATTACTGTATCAACTTCATACACACTTAGGTAATAGATTTCTTTAGATCATATGTCTAGTCTGCCTAACTAGGTACAACCTGTTTTATGGCAGACATTTTTAAGCAAAATAAACAATAATATTACCACCTACCGGTTAATTTTCCATACAGTTTTATAGAATATAAATTTATACAATTTATTATTTTAGAATGTTTTTGAGTGCATTTTCCGATTTTTCTTGACCTAAACCGAGTAACCAATTTTTTACAAATTTATTCGATTGAATCCGGGTAATTTTTTCGCACAATATATAAAACTTCATAAGTAAAATAAAATATAGAAGATATATCAAATCTTGTATCGTATGTAGACCTGTGTGACATCACAACCACAAAAGAGTTAAAAAACAAACAGAGAATATAGTTATCTATATAAAATTTAACTTAAGAAAAACCACAGTTTAATTAATCCGGAATCATTAGAATAATTTTACATTTTAAACTTGACGGTATTATTTTTCGAAGAAAACTATTTATTTTAACTTACCCAGGCGATAAACCAGAGAACACCAAGAAATCCAAACAGATAGAACACATTTGGCCAATTTCCATTCTTGGACATCAGGAAGCCGGATACTATTGTTCCCAAGATATTGCCAATCTGTGATCCACCGAATATCAGGGAACCCATCCGACCACGCTCATGGGAAGGTACCCAACGGGACATAAGAACAGCCAAAGCAGGTGAAGTTGGTCCCTGAATCAAAAAAATAATTTTGGACTCTCGTAGGTACTCGCAGGAAAGTACTGACCATGAAACTTGTCAAAGAGCAAAGAAATTCGTAAGGATAAACAGATGGACGAAGTTATGTACTTTAAATTATAAAATGCCCTGCCAGAGAAACAATTTTATGACTGAATATTTAATATAGATTAATTTGTTAATTTCAAATAAAAAAAATTCACTCGTGGATTAAAAAAATGACAATTCCTGCATGTCCCCTAAATTACAAATTACATGCACAAACAATCTTCTGATGACTATTGATTTCACGCGATGAAAATGGTCATTCCAACCAATCTTTATCATCATTTACCTATCCGCACCCGGTGGTGAATAGGAAACTGCATTGGTAACTGAATTCGGCGTATCTGGAAAACTGTTGTTTTTTTATTTTATTTTATATTTATTTACAATTTTAAAAAACCCGTTAGGGTTACATTAGAAATTTTATATTGTCTAGTCATTTTATGTCTCGTCTAGTCTAGTTAGTTCAGTCATCATGTGCTTTTTCTGATTGATTTTAAATTTGAATTTGTAATAAATTATACCTCAGCCAGTCCTTCGATGATCCTCACAGCAATAATTCCCCCCGGGTTATCACCTCCCGCTCTGACTATAGCGGGAGTAACGAGGGTCAACAGTGCTGTGATACCCAAACCAATACCAAGAGTGTGTTTGGCTCCATATCGCTCTGCTATCATCCCGGAAGGAATGTGAGTCAACACGTAGCCATAGTAGAATGAACTTAGTATTATGCCCTGAGTGTACTCGTCCCATTTGTATTGACCGTGAATCTGAAATGAAATCAGGAACATCAGATTCATATTTACATAAAATGATCATGTCAAGAATGTGTCAACACCTAACCAGAAAATAAACTCGGGACTGTGCCCTGCGTATACTCGGTCTATTTGTATTGACTGATAATCTGAAATGAAGTTTGAAACATCAGACGCACACATACAAGAATCCCGTCGGGAACATAAATCAACACATTTATTTATACTTTTACATTGTTTGTATTCTTTTTTGTACAGAATCATTTTCCCTCACATTTTACAAAATGTGAAACATGCCTAAGATTAGCTATTTAACAAAGTTAACATAATAATAACAATAAAAAAAACGTAAATAATCTAATTAACCTAATTATCATTAACATAATAAACAATAAAAAACTAAAATAATAATAAAAACATAACCAATTTATATAGACCAATAGAACAAATTTCATAAACAGTACACACGTTTTACCTTTTTGGCTTGATCCACTCATCGATCCATGCGTAACACACTTCCACTATCCATTTCTCAATAGCAATTTTATATTGTGAGAACTAACTAATTGTCCTTATGGGTAATGAAAGTAGATTGTAAACTTTAACCGAGTAGTAGACCAATCCTCTTTGACCGAAGGTTGTATTTATTATTTTATTTTTTTGCAGCATCAGGGTGGAGTATCTAGTAACTCTTGTATTTGTAACGAAAGGTAGAGAATAATGTTTACCTGCGTATTATTATTATTATTATTATAGATAACTTATATAGCGCCATATTCGTATTATAACACCTCAAGGGCGCTTTGCATAGTGATTCTAAAGTTAAATTAATTTAATTTAAGCTTTTATATTTGCAATTTAATTAAAACAATTTATTTTGTTGTCACATGCTACGGATTTATTCAAATGATTTAGAGAACAAGTGGGTTTTAAGTTTTTTCCGAAACATCACTTCACTTTCACAGCCTCGCACCTCTGCTGGGAGAGCATTCCATGCCATAGGGCCTGCGACCGCAAATGCGCGATATCTAAATTTAGTGCGCTGTTTGTGTAGAGGTATAATAACTTTTCCTCTCGTCGTAGACGTAGCTGATCTAAGCGTGACACGCTTGTCAGCTAGTTCATATGGAATGCATAGTTCCCTTAGATATTCCGGAGCAGAGTTGTGCAGTGACTTATACATAAGATAACAGCGTTTGTATTCCACCCTCTGTGGAAAACGTAGCCAGTGTAATTCCCAAAGTAGTGGAGTGATATAACTGAACTTAGAGATTCCGAAAATAAGTCTCGCTGCAGCATTCAATACAGATTGTAGGCGAGTCATTTTGTTCATTGGTAGACCTGCATAGATACCATTCCAATAATCGACTCTAGACACTTCAAACGCATTTATTAATTGACGGGTGGCATCAACCGGCAAATTTTTGCGTATGCATTTAATTTGTCTCAGCTGGTAGAAGCATGAACTTATCGTTCTACTAATTTGAGCTTCAAGAGAAAGGTCAGAATAAAGTAAAACTCCCAGTAGTTTAACGGTGGGTAAAGCGGTACGCCCAACATTGGGTAGCGCCGTATCCTGGATCAAATTCTGTCGTCTGGCTGAAGCCATCCATAGTTGTTCCGTTTTTGATGAGCTTTATGTTAGTCTGTTTTCAGCCATCCAGTTTCCTATTTTCTCGATGCATCCATCAATTAAATTGACAAGCACACTTCTCTCGCCTGGTTTGCAATATAAAAAAAAAAACTGTGTATCACCTGCATAACAGTGAGACCACAATTCACATTCTACTAACAAAGTAACAAACTTCTAGTCACAAAGCTTTTACATAAAGTTGTTTTATAGATTTTACATTAAGATTTTCAAATATACCGAGGAAACTAGTTCTGATTGGGACATTGTCAAAGCAGAATCAACTCTGGATTTACCCCATGAATTTTATTTCAAGATAATAGCGGGTAAGTGAAGTGGCGCAACCTTAGTTGTGACAAATAGTCAACTATTTCTCAACAGGGATAATATATCAACCAATTTACATTAACTTTATTGCTTTGTGAAGACTCCAACTCCGGACAGGCATTAGGGTCGTGGACGATGGATTTCTTTCTGTTGACCACCATCTGGGTGATGGCGATGTTGAGGCAGACCCTCAGGGTGTAGGACGTCATCATACAAGTGAAACCCATTATGCCAATCACCCACCTTTGGGGAATTAGAAAACCTGAAGACAAAATATTTATTAGTCACTTTCCTCACATCTTTTTTAGATATATTTTTTAACAATGTTTGAGTATGTCCAAATGCTTGTAGACTGGCTGGATTTCCTCCCTTGGGTATTATTCATATTTAAATTTATTTTAACAGAGAAAGAAAACATTTTTGTGAAGGGAATATGGAAGTCTATACTTATGACATGTCATTGGCTGGTTAAAGTGGCCACTTTACACACTGTGTAACATTTACCATTCTGCCCATGTTTGAACATCCACATTTCCTCAACTCTTGCATTTGTTGACTTTTGTGAAGTAAAAGAGCTGAAACCTTTATCATGTGGGTGAGATTCATCCGGCTGAACCAAATCCCCTACTAGGCAACCATTTTCCAATTTTTATACTTTTTCTTTTACCAGGTAGTTAATTCAACAATGTTTGAGTATGTCCAAATGCATGCAGACTGACTGGATTTCCTCCGTAGGGAGTTTTAAATTTGAAATATTTAAATTTGTTTCAACAGAGAGGGAAAATATTTTTGAGAAGGGATTTGGAAGTCTGGGCATTTACCGTAAAAAAATTACTGTTAATGCCTAGACTTCCATATTCCCTTCTCAAAAATGTTTTTCCTCTCTGTTGAAATTAATTTAAATATGAATAACTCCCTACAAATAAATCCAGTCAGTCTGCAAGCATTTGGACATACTCAAACATTGTTGTATATTTTTTATACTAATGGTATTATTTTATTGATTACTTTTAAGTCGGCCTGGTGGTGTAGGGGTCAGCGCGTTTGTCAACTATGCAAGAGGTCTCGGGTTCGATTCCCGACTTGGTTGATTTGAAACATTTATTTGAAAGTGTGTTTTTACACTAGAATATTTCATAGTTAGTGTTAATATTTAAATTAAGAAATAAATATTGCCCAAATACATGTTTAGCGTAATAACGAAATTCATCGCTATCCTACGAGGAGAGGTAAGGGTTTTAAAATTCCTAAAACAAGAATCCAGGCAACTCAAAACAATCTGTATCATAAAGGATGTTTGATGAGTTGTCAAAAGAGATAAGGGATGCAGGGTTTATCGCATCGTTTCGTGGGATAATGATGATTTTTGTTAAAAACAAACATCCATATAGGTAGATAGAGTGTCATCGGAAAGCATCTGAATTTTAAAACATTATATTGTTTTTGAAATTATTTTTGTTTGTACACTGTTTATTAGTTATGGTATAACTAGGTGTTCGAATTTTATTAGTACAACTATCTAAATAAATACATTACATTGCATAGTCCCTGGATTGGTACCTAAAACCTAAGACTGATCATCTTACCGTCACGTAACAAAAAAATATCATGATACGCTGCTATTGGTTTCCGATTCAGTGTCCTATGCACCATTAAGTGTACTTCAAAACTTATTGAAACAAAACAAATAGTACTTACGGAGTTCTTTTTGACATTGTGGCAAATTTTCGTCAAAAATTCAAGAAATACATAAAAAAATTGAGTCAGAAATTTATTTGACATAAACATGTACTGTTTAAAAGTGGGGTAGTGTTTGACAATTTTAGATATGTTTTACGGAAGATGTTATGTTCATAGACAAACCGTTTTTACATTACATGGTAAATATAATTTTGATGCCTGCCCGTGAATCCCGAATTTCTACGTAGTCATTGATTTATTAGTTAATAAATCAATGTACGTGGTAAATATTCTTCCGCTGCCATCTGGGGTTAAAGTATGTCCAAAACTTGATATTGATAAATTCTAGATTTTTCCCTGATATTTTTAATAGAGATGAAGTGGTTGAGAATATGTTAATCCATGTGTTAACAGAGCTTATGATCCGTCATTTGCTGAGATAAGTGATCACTTGCCTAAAAAATAATTTAATTAAAAACTGGCAGTTAAAATTCTCACCGTTGTCTATCTTGGAACTATTGTAAGTAGCGGACCTATCTCCAATTGACTTTGTTTTTCCAGATTTATCTTTTCGCCCAAAGAACTGTGTTTGTTAGCCGACCGCACACGGACACTTAACAAGTACATTATTAAGACAGGATTACATTATTATGTCGTGTTGTGGAGTGGTGTGATGGGGAGCTATCTGACGGTCAGAATGACATAGCTCTCGCGTGTTGTGTCGAGGCAAGCAAATACGATAAATAATCGATAAAAACAATAGCAGAACCCTCAACACATCATACCACTCCACAACAATGTAACTGAACGCAGTTATGCAGAGAGCAGCCAGCCATAGAAAAGTGAAACTGAGATAATAGCATTTTTGTAAAAAGACTGAATAGTCAAATCTACTCAACAGTTGGAATGTTTTTGATTTTAACAAATGGTATGTTATATGTGTTGGTATGTTATTATGAATAGATTTAATTTTTTTTATATTATAAACAAGAATCTAATTATCTATTTGGCAAGTTTCAATGATTTTTAAAGTATCGTAAGATTTTTATAGCGCCGTAGGTGTTTTCTACAAATTGGGAAATGGCGTTTTTGTGAACGATACAATTTTCAGAGGTTGATTTATACAGTTTTTTTGTATGAAAGCGGTCTGGCTGTTTTTGGCAGGACATAGAATTGACCTTACTGCACCCGATAACATAAATATCTAATTATTTCAAAATTGTGGACTGGCTGCTTTCTGCATAACTACGTTCGATTCTACCTTAACTCGAAATCATGAATTTATATAAGATTGTTAACATTACATGGAACTGCCCAAATCTAATAGCACTCATTGACTTCAAAGTACCTGGACGCAGGACTCGCTAAGTACCTCCGTTTAGTTGCAACAATTCGCGAACAGTACACTCATATAAAACATTTAAGTTTGTAAGTGAAAATTCTTGATGGAAGTTCATTGTAATTTATTCTATAAATAAAAGACAAGTGATTCTTTAATCCACAAATCTGGAATATCCGGTTTCATCGCTTACGCGACATTTTCGAGACTGGTATCTTTATTAAGGAGTTCAGTGTATTTATTTACCTCTGTTTTGTATAAATACATTGAACTCCTTACCAGTCTCGAAAATGTCGCAAAAGCGATGAAACCGGTCACTGGATATTCCAAATTAGTGTATTAAAGTATCACTCGTCTTTAATTTATATAATAAGACACTCATGTAATGCTTTTCTGAATCGACGCCATGTAATCAGCAATAACTATTCCGATGTTGCCGATATTTTTAACATAAAGTTTAGTTTATATAAATCAAATCCCATAAACCAAAATCCATTTAATCATTTCGAAGATGGTGAACGGTAATTTACATTTGTCAGATAATAGTGCTTTTTATGTTTACTTTTGTATGGGTACTATTAATGGTGTACCATATTTAAGTGTGTACTTATTTTTTAAATTAATTTAATTGTTATTATTATTATTACTATTATTTACATATTTTTTAAAAACATAATTTTTTTGTTGTATTTAATGTACTTATATTTTGTAACACCTAAAGAAAAAAATTAAAAAATTATTTTCCTTTTGAAATTTTATCTGCACATTTTGTTTAATTTTTAAAAAAATTATCTCTCAGTATGTTCTTTATACGAAACCGCTATGTTGTATTATTTATGTAACATAATACATTTCAATTTGATTTTTATGTTTTTTACATTATATTGAAGTGCTATATTATCTTTAATATTTATTTTTGTAAGGTAAGGCACTGCGTGCCGTACGTAATAAATAAATAAATCACGACAGACCACACCTCAACACAACACCACAACGTAATTCTACCTTTACAAAGCTTTTAATCATTGAATGAATTGCAGGGAGCACTGGTCGGGATAGGTTTATTTTTAAATATAACAAATGAGAGTACATATTATTTAAGCATTCCCAAAAATCCAGTAAAAAATAAATAAATGGGTAGAAATTACAAGGAATTTAAGGAAGGAGACTCGATTAGGATCCATCAAATTTAATCTTATTTGAAAACCTTCATGTACAAACTTTATTAATGTACCAAAAATAGATACCCTCCTTTTTGGAACTATACACATTCTCATAGAATGGTAGCCCTGGGCCTTGATTATGATGGGAAGATAAAGACGCCATACCTTCACCTTGACGGTATAGTTAAAAATAAATTTGCTCCAGCGACTACAAAGATATACTACTGACCTACTGGGTAGGTATATCGATATGAAACAAGTGGAAGCGTACGTCACGGTACACATATCTGCGCTCTAAAATGACTCAGTATGACGTCAAAGTTGAAGACAAAATTCTCTCGACCGACTATAAAGAAATACTACCAATCCCCCACCATCAAGTTTTGATATAAATACATCGTTTTATACCGACGGGTCTAGGACCCCTCGATACGTTTATCTACGCATCAAAAGTGTCAAAAATTTCATTCCACACAGCAATTTTTCCTTTAATTATGATTTATAAGAAGATTTAATCGTTTTGAGGTTGGAATTTTTTTCTTAAAAGCATATTAAAAATATGAGAGAGAAATAAGTACATTTCGAAGTCAAATTCTGACATAACTGTCAGTTTCTGAAACAAGTGACTAGATGCAAAAATAATATCACTAAATTAGCTAGATGCTGCACTATTAACATGCAAAATCATCTAGCCGTAAAATGTTATCAATGTAAAAAATAAATTGAGTTATTATTTTTTTCCGTCTGTTCTCCATCTTTCGGAGTGTACGTATCGAGACGTTAAAGGAGCCGGCTTTGTAGTGGCTCGGTAGATAAATACAGACGATCGTTAAGCATGTCTTGGCAAGTATCAAAAGTCTTTTAAAAATCATATTCAAGCGAGCTATTTTCGCTTGAATTGGAATTTATTTGAGTTTTTAATCGCTTTGAAGGGGGCACTTTCTATCACAGAAGCCTATTTAAAGTATAAATGAGAACTATTTTTAATGTTACTGACGTAAGGAACGCGAACTAATTGTTTGCGGTCATTCATTGGCTTCTTTCGATCATATGATGTCGATATGACAAGTAGGTAGAACATATCGAGGAAGATATACATAGTACAGAAGTTAAGTGATGTTAATGACATTGGTCGTAGGGAGTCAGAAAAGTTGATGCATGCCACGGATTGGAGAACCTTACTGGATGTCAAAAATAAAATATAAAAAAATAAGGAATAATTTAAAAAATATATATTTATAGATGACAACCATGAAGTTTCGCATAAATATATTGTCTATGTTTTTATGAATGTATGTACGTGTATGCGCATGGATGTATGTACGTGTGTGTGTATGTACATGTGTATATATGTGTATATTTACATATACATGTGTGTATATATGTGTATGTCTGTATGTATATGAATCAAAATGTGTATCCGAATAAGTTTATATTTTGTTTGTCTGTGCTCTATATTAATTTGTTAAGTATTATAATATATTAAAATGTAATTGCCTAGCTTGGAACGGGGTATGTACCCTTGTTAGCTGGGCGAAGTGAATATGGAATTGTATTTTGATAAAGAGTGTGAATAAATAAATAAATAAATAAATAAAATAAATAAGTACACCGTCTCGATATAATATACAGATGAAGATAGCGTTCATAATCGAGGCACTGGTGTCAATAAACAAAATCGGTAACTATGGGTACGTTTTGTGACACAAATTTTTCCAATATTTTACTCAATCAGACAGGCTCTGTAACGCAGTTGGTTAAATGGCCGACTGTGAAACTGGCGTTGCGGGTTCGATTCTCGCCAGTTGCAAGGAAAAAATCCAACAAAGACGTTTAATCAATTGGTCTGGGTGTTTTGGGATAGGGGCTTAGCTGGTTATTCCTTTTAAAAAATTCCCAGGAATTACTATGGCGAGTACATCCAATAAGCAGTTGTCCTGGCTGCGGAATATAGGAGTAGCGCAGAACCGAGATGCTTTCGCTGTAGTGATCGCCAACGTCGGGGAGACCTGATAAGGCACCACAAGAAGAAGAGAATTATACTTAAGCTTGTTGATAGAAAGCCGGGTTAAAAAATCGACTGTCCTGTCAAAATGTCACCCTTGTATTATTGAAAAATCAGACAGACGGAAAAATAATCGAATTCTTCAATATTATTTGCGAATTCGCTACTTACTCGTGAAATGTGATCCCTTTTAATCCCAGCAGTATATTGGCACTTACAAACGACACTACACGACACAGTTAAGTTAAAATTGGCAGTTGCGTACTAAGCGACGTCTACAGAGTAACAATGGCCAAATCGTAAAACTACTCATTGGTGAGTAGTTTATTATTATTATAATTCTAAGCTCAGAATATTAAAAATGTGCAATCAGTATTTTCAAAATAAGGACTAAATAATTACAAGTTGAGTTCAAGGGCTTTTTTTTCTAATATATTTTTTTTATGTTACAAAATTTTTTTAACATCTTGGATATTTTAAATTATCTTTTAATACTCACATTTCGACAATCTTAATCTCCACCCGGTCAACATCATTCAAAAATACAGAAACACTTTGAATTTTAAGCAAAATTCAATATCAAATATATAAATAATGCCTTTTTACGACCACATAATTGCAAATTTACTTATTTGAACTGGTTGTTTGCTCGTTCCTAATAGTAACTTGTTTTCTTTTATTTGAAATGTTTTAAAATTACTATCTCCATACCAACCCATATTATTTGTTTCAATAATCGAATAAAAAACATCAGTTCAAAAATTATGGGAAAGCAGTCGTTTGACTGAAGCAATGATGAAAATTAGTGCTACGGTAAATTGTAACCGTAAAAATTAAAGCATTTTATTGTACAGCGAAGTTTCTCGAAAATGTATAAAAAAATCAAAAAGGACTACTTTGAAATTTCAACGATAAATATATTTGGACGGGTACTACTTTTAAATATCAGGAAAACTCACAAACTTTAATTTGCGACTTCACAGGCAGTGTTATTTCAGAATTAGATTTTTTTTTAAATGTTTGGCTTACTTTGATGGTCCATTAACAAATATTTTGAGAATGTTCAGATTTAAGTTGAAAAATACATTTCGATAAGAGGACACAAAACATTTAATGATCGAGTCGGGTTGTGGTCCCGTGGCTAGTGTCTCGGACTCACAGATCAAAGGTCCGTGGTTCGAATCCCACTCTACCCCAACTTGATTCCCATTTTCTTATAGTGAGTTATTTACAACTCGTTGAAAATGGCCCTCAAAAGTTAAATATTTGCGTAAATTATAAAAACGCAAATATTTATTTAAAAAAAAAAAAAATTATGTCACCAAAAATATTTTGAAAAGACTACAAATCCCGACATGTTTGCAATAATTTATGTAAGAAATTGAAATACATATTTCCGGAGTTTATATTTATTTCTGAGTAACTTGTTAATATGACAATAGCTGACAGCTGCAAATTATTAAAAAATTAATTGAAATACTTTTTTCGCGCTTGTGACGTATTGATTTAATTGTACGTCATTGTAATCCAAACGATTTAGCAATCCCTTAAATTTAAAAATCCCAAGAATTGGTTCAGCGTACTAAGGTAAGATAAGGCCCCTTGGCATAACGCACAAATTTGAATCAATTTTTTTTTGTGTACTAACGGTTGTTTATTATGATTTGTTTTATGTGATGATTCAATGATTTGCAAAAAAATATATACTTCTTTTACTTATGTTAAAGATTCTGTTTATTTCATTATTATTCATACTATTATTGACAATTCAATTCCATAAATTAAAAAAATACTTACTTGTTTATTTTTATTACATTATACTTGTTTTTTAGTTTTTACTATTATATCAAATTGCATTTTAGTATTGGCAAATACGCATTTCATAAATACACATTTTTATTTCTTATTTTTTTTGTGATAATATATGCTTGCTTGTTTATTAATTTAACTTAAATTTGTCTTTCTTGCTTACCGTAACAATTGATTTATTGTTTGCTTTACAGAATTTATTTCATAAGCTTATATCTTTGCATTTTTTGTTTATATGCTTACTGTTTTTTCTTGCACACCTTTGTTATTATGGTTTTTTTTTATTTTTTACTTTGTATAACTTTTTATTATATCCTTTCTAATTAATTTCATATATTTTTTCTGTATATTCTGTGTTTATTATTTAATATGTTAGCATGTTTTTCATTTTCATTTTTTGTAAATGCCAATTGTGCGTTAATGAACAAAATTAATAATTAAAGAAATATCATGAATTTTATGTAATTATTTTTCTAAAATTGTCTGCACGGACCAATACTTAAAAATACTAGACGCAAATGAGGTACCTAGAAAAATTATTGAATTAATTAAAGCCCGTCACTTAAATAGCGTATGCCAGGTTAGGATTATCAATTTTGTCACAAAGTAGTTTGGAGTCACCGCCGGCATTCGACAAGGCTGCGTCCTTACACCATTCCCATTCACGATCATTAGGAATTTCATGAAAGTTAGTACCACCAGATCGCCGAATAATGATCTCCTCTTACCACAAACTCTGCGACCTAGAGTATGCTAATGATACGGTCAATTTTGGCGACTCAGTGAAGTCATTGTTGATAGGCTAAATAGATATGTAGGAGTTGGTGGTAGTGTGTTGAGGAGTCCCTACCGAAGCGTAGACCGAAGAAACAGATTCAAATGTTGATCTGATTATTTATTTATTTTTAAATACACTTTAAAGATTAATTTAATATACGATGGACATAATGACGCCCGTGAGAGAAGACCTGACTTAGGAGGACACACTGGAGCTGGCCGCAAACAGAGGCCTGGATAAATTTATTCCACCACCTTGGTAGCGGATATGGATTATGTAAGTAAGAAATAATCTATTATTTTATATGAGAATCCATTTTTAGACTAAAAAATTCAATAATATATTGAATGTAAATCAACACACCATAACCAAAAGTTTTTTATTTTTTAAATTTAATTTAATACTTTTATTGTGCTTCTTATTGGTTTTTGGTCAGGTTACAAAAAAATTCTAGTGGCAATAAGATCATCATTTAACCGTGGACATCTTTCTTTTTTTTGTTTTATCAGAATGTGTACTTTTATTAAGGTTAACAAAAATGTTTCATTGTCTTTTATTATTGTTATTATAATATAAATGCTTAATTATGCATTTCCATTTTTGGCTGACATCTATTGAAAACATTTCATACTACACAATATTATTTGTAGTTTTTGTAATATGTTATTTTTTTCACAGATGGCAGTATTGTATTTCACTTCGACACGAAATTCTCATACTCCATTCCGTTTGTTCAATAAATGTTTAATAAATTTGCTAGATATTGCAACTTACAAATTAAATAAATCATCCTATTTCGTTCTTAGATACTTTTAAAGCTGTATCCTGGTTAAAGAAAATCATATTATGGTTGGGCCGTTTAATAACGCCGTTCTTTCAAAATCGCGCCATCTCAAAGAGTCATTTTTTATTAAAAAAATATTTTTATTATATTATAATTACATTTGAACGGGCGTCTTTAAATTTAGACTAAACTTAGGTACATTAGTACTTTAAAAAAGACGAATTACTCTTAATTAAGTATAATTTGTTTTAATGAAAGCATTTAAAGGAAGATAACGAATCTTACATGAAAATTATTAGAGAAAAAACGTTTTGGTTTGTTACAAGAAATAAAAATATTTTATAACACACAACTTTTTCGGCATTTTTTTAAATTCTAGGTTAAATAAAACCTTTTACTATCGTTTAAAAAATTTAATATTTTAGTTCAGACACTTTATATGAAACCTTGTTAATTATTAATTCATAATAATTCCGCACATTTAATATTGAATCAAGGTTTGATTAATCGCTTTAAATAAAGTGTAATGTGTATTTTTTTGGGCAAATACAATACAATTATCCAAGCTTCAAATTTAACCTTCATCAACCCAAGTTAAATACTCGTAAGTATAAAACGACTTATCCAATGTCAGTTAAAATGAAAAATTATTAGACCGAATCATCAAAACATCTTTATGTACAAAATATCTTGTCATCTTAGTCACAAAAACATCACAGGTACATTTACCTGCCAGCTGATTTATATATTTTTTTTGTTATTTTATATCTTAGGAGGTAATGAGAGAAGATTTAGAATAGCACCCAAGGTAAGTTTGTAAAACAGTAAAATTGTGATGTTGAAAATTGGTTAAAAAATCAAAAATCACATTCAACATTTAAAAAAATATATTTAATTAAAATTGTCATTGTAAATCATAAAATATGAATACATAAATACAAATAAACACTCTTAACTAAACAGGTTGAAAATGCCATAAAATTGGCAAAACAATTGTCACAAAAATAAAATGTAAACTTGACTTAGATTAGTTAATAATTTTATGGAGTTCCTACTCCTAAATAAATATCAT
This sequence comes from Micrasema longulum, assembly GCF_059751315.1. Classification (NCBI taxonomy): domain Eukaryota; kingdom Metazoa; phylum Arthropoda; class Insecta; order Trichoptera; family Brachycentridae; genus Micrasema; species Micrasema longulum. Next base: position 136,007 of record NW_028277591.1, on the reverse strand, counting down.
TTTACTTGTAAATTACACTGAAAGCTCTTTTAAAGGGGGATGCAGTTGCACACAGTACTGCGTAAAAAAAATATCCCAAAGAAGAAGCAATGCTGGATAGGTTTCCTTGTAAAGGGTCCTTCCGGGACGCTGGAAATTATTATAGTCGTGTTGTTTTAGTGACGTCTGTCAAATTTATCGTCAATTGTTAAGTAGTGTATGTAATCACCATAGAAATAGCTCTGAGCAACGAGTGCAAATCATAAAATTTTATAATCAAAGCCACTGCTCCGTTCAAGAAACGTTCCGCGCAATACATGATGTTTATCCTCGCCACAACCGTCCTGCTGAGTCAACTATTCGAGGTTCAGTGGCCAAATTCACCGAAACGCAAGATCTGCTGAAAACATCGCTGCTTTGCGTGAAAGTGTACGGGAAAACCCGAGGCAATCAATGTCTCTTCATTCACAAGAACTTGGGCTTTCCGTGACTTCAACTTGGCGAATTTAGCATCGGGACTTGGGTCTGCACCCGTATATCCAACTTACCCGTTATCCAATTTACCCGGCAACTTAAGGGAAACGACCATAGACAACGCCGTGAATTCGCTAATTGGGCTCTGGAGCAATTGTAAGTTGACCCAAATTTCGCCAAAAAAAATATGTTTAGCGAAGAGGCCCATTTTAGAACGAATGGATATGTGAATAAGCAAAGCTGTCGGATTTGCGATACCGTAAAAGCATACAACAGACTATTTTTAACTTCAACTGACTATATCTTTTTATATATTCAATATTACGCATTAAAATTTTAACACAAATTTGAGTCTATGTTTCAAGTAACAGAAGCATACAACATGTGTGGACATATTTATCCTTCATTTTTTTGCTATCCCAATTTACCAGCAATTGTTGCAAACATGAGACACAATAAGAAAGTCGTAGTTCAAAGATTACTGCTTTAACCATGAGACAATAAAATTTTTAAAAATATTCAATTTCCACGAAAAATATTGTAAAAATGCCATGCACAATTAGAGAAATTGAATATAACAAATGTTGAGCTTTTAAAAGCATGAAATAATTTGAAACGTTTACGTCATCAAATAAAAAAAAATCGAATCGAAAACAAAATAAAACCTCTTTCGAAAATCGAAAAAAAAAATTAACCTCTTTCAGAAATCGGAAAAAAAATCTAATTTAAAACGCAATATTGAGACTTAGTGTAATTTGAAACATGGATGAATGCTAGAACGGTAAACAAATATTAAAATGCATACACTATCTTCACAGTCTGTACTTTTCAATTTAAATTGAGTGGAAATTTCACAGATAAATAATTTGATTTTTCATTTTAAAATCGAGCGTCCTTATTGTAAGACCCTTTATAAAAATTATTTCGGGATACCAAAAAAATTGAATTCATTACTTTTTCTTGTCCTTTAATATTTTTCTTGAATATTAAAAAAAATCGTAACAAAGATTATTCACTATCACCGTAATAATATATTATTTGCGAAGAAGTGAGCGGCCAAAGTAACGGGAAACCGAAAGGTTTCGGCCAGTTTCGGCCAATAAAACGAGATTTGGTAGTGGTTTTGGTTTCGGACAAAAATTGACATCCCGACCGCATTGGGCTTAACCGAATCTTGCGATCGGTATATGTAGGATTTATTATTATTATTATCGAAACGATGATAAAAATTAATTTAAATTTATTGCAACAGCTCCATCTAGTCTGCAAACATTTGAACATACGCAAATCATTTTTGATTAAAGTATCGGTACAAAGAGAATGATTGAAAAGTGTGTGAAGGCGTTGCCTAGTAGGTGAACAAATTCAGCTAGATGAATCTGGTTGTGGTCCCGTGGCTAGTGTTGCGGACTCACGGATCAGAGGTCCAAGGTTCGAACCCCACTCTACCCCAACTTGACTTCCATTTTCTAATAGTGAGTTATTTACAACTCGTTAAAAATGGTCACCAAAATTTAAATATTTGGGTTAATTAAAAAAACGCTAATACTTATTTTTTTATAAAAAAAAAAAAAATCTTACCCATATCAATAAAGGTATAGGCTTTTTTACTTTACGAAAGTCAGCGGATAGAAGAGTTAAGGAAATGCGGGTATTTCAACATAGGCCGAACGATAAATGTCAGACAGCGTATTAAACCAGCCAATGATGGGTATAGGCCCAGTGCGCGGTGCGCGCCGTGAATTATTTCATGGGTAATCTACAAAAAAATATCATTAATTTGTGCCAACATATAAGTACACAATATGTAAGTAATATTATTATAAATGACTATTTTTTTTGTGGTTCTGTGAAAATCCGCTCAAACAACAATAATTACTATCCACGCGATATACGTAGCTTTATTCGACACTATTTTAATACAAACCATGTACAAAAGTTAATTAACAAATACCACAAAGATATTCAGCAGTAACTGTCAACACCGAGCACTGGCCGATTTCTTTTAAAACGAATAATGCCAAAAACACGTCTTATGTGATACATAATATGTCAACGACGGTCTCCGATCAAAGAAAAATAGTCCTTAGGAAATTATGTTCGAAATACTACTTTCCAAATAGAGGTTCTTCAAATAATATTTGCAATCTGCAAGCTTGTTTAAGTGCTAAAAAAGTTGGTTTGGGTTAAAGATGTACAATATAATGTACTTTTTAGTATGGAGCAATAAGCTGAGGTAATCGGCTAGTTTCATCGTTCACTAAGAACGGGCTGGACGCTGGGCGCACTTCATAGATATTTTTTTGTAAGATGATATAAACAGTTGTGATGATTTATAATAAAAAGCAATCGTTTTATTGATTTTCACATAAACATATTTACTATAAAACACTATTATCGAAAGATAAATATAATGAAAAGCTGTACATAATCGCTTATTTTGACGATTCGCCCCTGATAGGCCTTGTAAATGTGTAAACTTTCATATTACCGTCCTAAAATTTTTTCGCTCTCTGCTGCAATAAATTTTAATCTCAATAAATCTAAAGGAAGTGAAATCCAGCATTCTACATTTTGACATACTCAAATTACTGGTAATCAATTTATTCATAATGACTAGTGATCAATTTTTTCTTTAGTTTCGTTGCATGGGCTCTCGTCAGCTCCGTTTATGCTCTTTCCTCTTCTCCAACCCTCAGGATATCCGTTCTTCTCAGCATCATTCCACCACTGTTCTTCACCCTGGGCTCCCAAAAGATACACCACGTTGGTGACGAAAAGAACGGCCAATACTATCCAAAACGCCATGCGCCATTGAACTTGGGTTTGCTGAAAAGTATGGAATAGTAATGTTAGTAAATACATGGTTTCAAAACAGACGCGAGCCCTAAAATATTTAATCATCATCATTCCATGCCCGCTCCCTAATTGAAGTATATAATGTCCACAAAGAGATTTGGTTCGATGATTAGTCAGTAGATTTTGAGCATCATTGATTTTTAAACCCATACGTGCGGAGTACCTATTTAGGTTATCTACAGTGGCCTCAAGACCCCCGACTGAATCGTCAATTATAACCGCATCATCATCGCAGAGTTTTTAGGAGAAGGAGGTAGATTTTCCTCGACCTAGTGGAATTGACTTCCTTAATATGAAGTTCATAAGGATATACACATAATAAATATTTATTACATTATTAATTATTAATTATCATTATTACACGATTGTATAAAAAATGCATGGTTCTAAAATAGATACAAATTTTAAAAATAAAAATATGGTTGAATTAAAAATAGTAGGTTATAAAATAATACATAGTTGCAAAACAAGTACTTGGATGTCTAATTAATACATGGTTCTAAAATAGATATACAGGGTGTTCTTTTAACCCTGTCACATCCGAAACCACAATGATCAGCATGGGCTAGAAGACATATTAGCATATTTAAAAAAATATTTAGAACAAAGAAAATTTTTAAAAAAATATACAAAAAAAAACAAATAGTTGCTCACTTCTGCAGGGGACAAGTGAGGGGAGCGCGGCGCAGTATAAGACTCCCCCTTTCCCCTCTTCATTTCTCCCCTGCAGAAGTAAGCAACCATTTGCTATTTTTCATATTTTATTTTTTTAAATTTTATTCGTTCTAAAAAAATATTTTAATGTGCCGATATGTCTTCTGGGTCATGCTGATCATCGTGGTTTCGGATGTGACAGGGTTTAATGTACACCCTGTATATGTAGTCGTAGAAATAATACATGGCTGCACAATATGTGGAATCATAGTTGTAAAATAAATACATGGTTGTAAAATAGATAAAAGATTATAAAACAAATATTTGGTTTAAAAAATAGATACATGGTTTTAAAATAAATACACGGATGTAAAATAAATACATCGTTGTAAAATACACATATGGTTGTAAAATAAAAACATGGTTGTACAATTAATAAACAATATTTTGAGTTTGTACAATTTTTTAAAGATAAGGGCTGGATTCAACTCCCTGCGTACACCTGGGGAAATTTGGACAAACTCAAAATATTTTTGATAAATCCACCTGGTCCATGAAGAAGTATAGAAATTGAAAGAAAAAAATTCTGGCGTTGCCTAGTATGTGGGCGAAATAAATCAATTAGGTGAACCTCACCCGCATAAATAAAGGTTTCAGCTCTTTAACTTCACAAACATCAACAGATGAAAGAATTGAAGGAATGTAGATATTCAAATATGGACACAATAATGAATGTTATACCGTGTGTACAGTAACCACTTAAACCAGCCAATGACATGTCATAAGCCCTGTAGATGCCTAGACTTCCATATAACATTCTGTAAAATGTTCTTTATCTCTGTTGTAATATGCTACAAGTAAAATTAATATTGATTAAAAGATAAATACATGGTTGCAAAATGCGTGATGGTTTTAAAATAAAAACAAACCATCACGCCGTTTCACGGTAGGATTCGGAACGCCACTTTAGTCTGTCTTTGCATAGAGACTTAACCTCCTCTACATTGATTCAACTTCTCTTGCACGCTCGATGATTATTTCAACTTTTGACTCATCCATCTTCAAGTATTTTTAGAATTTGGGATGCCATGGCTTTTTTTATCTTTCTCTTTTTCTGCAACCATCAAAATTCGCATCGAAAAATCCTTTCTTGGTCTTCCTCTACTTCTGCATCCATCAACATTCGCATTGTAAATATTCTTAGTCATTCTTTCGCTGTCTATTGGCTCTTTACGTTCATACCAAAGCAATACTTCTTTCTAAATATTGAGGAAAATGTTTGTCTCAACCTTACATTATGCGCGGATTGCATTTCTTGATTATTCAGCCAAATCCAATAATTGTTTGTCCTATTGCATACTTTGTTCTCATACGTCTACAGCAGGACTCCATTGTGCACTGCTATTTTTTTCTCTTGCTTGCCATTCACCCTATTTCCAGGACCAAACCTTCGTTCCAATATCTTTCATAGTTTTTCCATGCCCAGTCAACATTTTTCCAAGATACACAAATTGTTTTACCCGACCCAGAAAATTCCTGTTCACAATGATCTCATGTTAAATCATATTTTTATCCGTTTTAAAAACCATTATTTTTTATTCATCGTCATCCATCAGCAAATTACCCTTTTTGCATACATTGCAAACCTCTGTAGTTAAGAATAAAATAAATCATTTTTAACGGGATAATAAATTGTAATAAATAATTTTCCTTACATTGGGAGTTAAATATCCAACCAAGTATGGCGTCACGATTCCTGATATTGCTCCCACGCCATTAATCAGTGCTGTGGCAGTTCCAGCATAGTTGGGAGTGATGTCCAGTGCATTGACTTTCATCCCACAATAGTAAGATCCCATCAGGCCCATTGCCACACAGAACAAAATGACCGCAGCCGTGGTGTCACACCCCGCGTAGCTAGCAGCTAAGATAAATATTCCAGGACCCATTGATGCTGTTGACAAGAAATTTAACGGAGAATGAATGGCATGACTTTATTTTATAATTTTATTAATATCAAAAGCAAAAACATTAGCCGGCTTTCATTAAAGACATCCATTGGTACAGTACTCAAAAAATCAAAAAATAATATTTACATTGGATCTGTGAAGTCTACGAAGTTTGGTACTAGATCTTACTTACCTTAGACTTACCATTTACAGTTTTAATTTTTTTTACCACCATAACCAATTTCATATCAATTATTTTTTTATTAGTTTTGATAAGCATTTGGTGACATAAAACCAACTTCAATAGAAGCTAATAAACCGACAGTCGACCATGGACAAAGGTTAAGTAAATCCCTTACCAATGGTTGTAAATATTTTCCTGGCATTTTTGATCGAGATCCAGTTCTTCCTGATGGAATAGTCACAGAAGGCCCCGAAGCAGAAAGAGGAGACCCACATGACGAAATATGGAACTGCTGACAGCATACCAGTCTTGGCGATGCTGAACTTGAGGACATCATTCATGTATTTGGGGAGGTCCGTTACCATTGTAAAGTATCCCCAATCATGTCCTATCTGAAAAAATATTTACTGTTTTAGAGGAGCAAATAAAAAAAAGGATTTATTTGATCTTGCCTGAAGAAAGCAGAAAAAAACATCTTGTTAAACGTATGAAACGTGATTAAGTTGTAAGCATGATAAATATAAATTATTGACCGTCTTAATTTATTCCTTTATCGAAACATGAAATATCGGCCAAAAACCACTTACATTCATTATATTTTTTACAAATAACAATAAGCATTTAAACAACAAAACCATATAAACCAACAAATAACAATATGTACACCAACATAAAAATAATGCAAATATACAAGAATGACTTAAACTGGTATTTTTTAAAAATAAACACGAAACTAAACAAATAAAGTTTCAAAATAATTTTAAAACAAGCACTAGGTATCTAAAAAAACCCAGCAAAATTCCGATAAGAAAATACCTGTTAGAATTTAGAATGACAAAATAAGAGTTTTGATCAAAATAGACGTTTTGGTAAAAAATCATTTGAAAATCAAAGTAATAAAGATTCCTGACATCATATTTGAAGAATTTCTTTAAATTAATTTTGCTAGTCTCGTCTGCCAAATAGCCAAAACCAATATTACGTCAGTTTGGTTTTAAGTGGTTTTGTTTTTGATCAAATTTGATTATTATTTTTTTTGTTTGGAATACAAACAGATGTATAGGTAGAGTGGTTACAATGCTTTTTAATTTTTAGAGAATTATTTAAAAAAAAAGAGAATACACAATAGGGCCTGCTATCCAGTTATGTATAATTATTACCTTACTTTTTGCAAAATAAAGTAAAGGTGTAAACAAAAAACAATTAGCAAGTAAATCAATATTTTAATAAAAATTTCTAGAAAATAAATACCAACAAAACAACTGACTAAGAGTGGTAGAAGGTGAATGGAGGAAAGTAAAAGTATAAAATTGCGTTTGATTTTATGAAAAAAAAATGAGAAATTTGAATGCAAAAACACCACTGTCCAAGATCACTGTTTTTGGAAAGTCCAACAAAACCAGTAGCGAAAAGACTATTTTTTATGAGTCCTCAAAAAACAAAACGTCTATTCTCTGTTATTCTGAATCCAGTTTGTTAATTCTTTTATTTACTACACAGATTGTTAAATGAATCTACACTATGAACATCCTTGTTAAATGTTTAAATACTAGATAAATACTAGAGACGGTAGAATGTTTTAATGTAAGAAATTTATATTAAAGCAGTTGGTCTGGGGAAGACAGGGTTAGCAGGTTGACTTTTGTGACTAAAAACTAATTGTTAAAATCCAGACACTGTTCATAAAAAATTTCGCCTTTTGTACTGATCCATGTTATTTTATTATGTTATACGTATTTATACTTACTGCAGCTATTACTATTGACCAAAGTGCAAAAGATGAAAGCATAGCCCTCCATGGAACAGATTTCTCCGTCTTCTTTTCAATTCTTTCTTCCAAGAACTCTCGCTCTTTATCAGATATAAAAGGGTGCGTTCTTGGATCGCTGTAGACCAGAAGAGTCTAAAGAATGTAACACATTAATTTATTAATTTATTTTACTAAGCAAACAAACAGTATGCACAAAATATATTGACAATTTATTTGTACATAAGTGTAGCACACCCATGCACACACCAAAAAATTGTTTATTAGGTTAAATATAACAAATTTAAAATATAAGAAACAAAAGAGATGTGTATAATTATAAAATTATTAATAAATCTGCTTTTTTCAATACTTCTAAGAATTTGACCTAAATTTAAATTCATTCATGTCATCAGTCATGAAAAAAATCAGTCTTGGTTACTTTATTGTCATATTGCTAGAATATTCTTGGTATTGTTGATTGTTTTATATATATATTGTTCATTGACGCATCGTCTGTATAAAACGGAAGATTTTGTCTTGTCGGTCTAGATAGCACACGGAATGGAAGTCTTTCAAATAGATTAGTGGAATCAATTTTATTATTTATTAATTTGTATAAAATATGTTTGTAGGCGGCATTTGGTTTTCAGATCGTAAGTAGCAACGTACGATCTGAATATTCGAGAATACAAAATCATAGAAAACCCCATTGTAATCAAATAAAATATCCAATTGACAATTATCAACATACATTTATGATAATGTTTATTTTGTGTTAATCAATCATAACAATATCTGATAAACGTATCGAATATGTAAATATGTTAAGTGTGGGAACCGTTTTAACAGATAAAAAAATAGACAGATAACGGAAAATAATCTGTTTCAATGTAAGTATTTTGTTGCATTTTGAACTGCTGATCATTATATGTAATCAGTAAAAATTTGCCTCTGCCAATTAATTGTTTATATTAATCAACAATATTTTGAGTTTGTCCAATTTTTTTTTTGAGTTTGTTTTGTGTTGATAAATCCACCTGGTCCATGAAGAAGTATGGAAATTGAAAAAAATAGATTTTCAGGCATTGCCTAGTATGTAGGTGAAATAATTCAATTAGATGAATCTCACCCGCATAAATAAAGGTTTCAGCGCTTTAACTTCACAAACATCAACAGATGAATGAATTGAAGGAACATAGATGTTCAAATATGGGCAGAATGGAGAATGTTACAAGTGTGTAAATTGGCCACTTAAACCAGCCAATGACAGGTCATTAGCCCTGTAGATGCTTGCACTTCTATATTACCTTATTTAAAATGTTCTTCTCTGTTGTAATATGTTAGTTTTTATTGACATATTATTTTTTATTATTTTAATTTCACAAAATTAGATAGTAACGAATATTTCTATATTTATAACTGTTACATGAGAGGTAAGGTGATCAGTCTTCCGCTTCAGGTCCCAGTCTAGGAACAATAAAATATAATAATGTTGAACCACATACAAAACCCACATTTTACGTCCATTCAAAGGATTTGAATCCGTTATTGGCCAAATATTAGTGATCACTTTATTCACTGTGTAAAATCCACCGCTCTGTCTATGTTTGACCATATTTTTTTTGTCATTTCTTGCATTTGATGATTTTCCGTTTGTTTTTTAATATGTTGTTTTCTTTTTACTACGTATTTCGCTATGTTTTTTAATATGTTTTTTGCAATGCATAATAAATATGTATATTTTTTACTGTGTCTTTTTCTATGTTTCTAAGAATGCATTTTGTTTTTAATACCTATTTTACTTGGTTTTCAAATATATTTTTTACCATGTTTTTTTAACTACAATTTTTACTATGCATTTTACTTTTTTTTCACTATGTCTACAGCCTTTTTAGTGTTTCAATATATTGATAACTGTTTTTTATATATTTTTTTGACTGGCGTAGAACGGGGTAAATAACTCGAGTTAGAAAGTCAAAGCAACTTTGGATAAAAATGTAATTTTATTTATATCATATGAAAATAAATTAACCAAAACTACAAAAAATAAATCAGTTTTCCATAAATTATAAAAATAAATATTTAATTTACCCCTGTTATACAGCAAAATAAATAAAAAATACACCGGTCATATTACATGCGTGCATCCCCCATGACTGTTACTAACAGACTGAATCGGTTTCAAACATACTCCGGCCATTGAACAGCTTTTCTGTCTTCCTTGTTATGAGTTCTTTCTTCGTGCTATCTTTTATACCTATGTGTCGCTGTATTATCATCACATTCATTCTTAGCGTAGCAAAATAAATATTTTTTTAATTAAAATACAGCATAGGTATACGAATTTTACTTTCTGAATTCGGTGTGATTAGAAAAATACAACTTTTTTATTTTTAAATACGAGAAATATATAAAGTCTTGTATCGTTTATAGACTAGTGTGACATCATGCCATACAAAAGTTAACAAGAGAGCTGTGCCAGCGCCTACCTCGATAGCCAGCACCACATACAAGCTGTGCCAGCGTCGCGAGACCGCCGGCTTCTCCGTCAGGTTTTATCATCACAACACTCCTCAAAATCATCAAGTTAGTGGAATTACGCAAACTTCCAGCCCCAACAATACAGTCCACTCTCTTAATTATCCTCCTCGGGACGAGGTATTTCTTCACACCTTGTCCACTCCTCAACAGGCTAGTTTAAGATAATTTAAGGATTTTTTTTATTTACTTACCCATAAAATAAACCACACTATGGCAAGGCCTCCAAAAACGTAGAACACATTTGGCCAGTTACCATTTTCTGCCATAACGAAGCCTGAAATTACAGTTCCCAAAATGTTCCCAATTTGGGCTCCTCCAAATATTAATGATCCCATTCTTCCTCTTTCCGTTTTAGGGACCCAGCGGGACATAAGAGCTGCCAGAGCAGGAGACGTTGGACCCTAAAAAATACGCTGTATTCGTACATCTTTATTTTATTTATTTGTTATATGCAAAAAATGAAGAAGTTTAGCACTATTTGAATTTGAAAACCTATCCAAGACCAACCTAACAGTAAGACGAAAATTCCACAAAATGTACAAAAAACGCCCAACGATTTGAAGGCATTTACCACCTTTTCTAAAAAAAATACCTTAAAGACAAAAGTTCTGGCAAACAACGGTCACCAGTTACAACTTATGGAACTTACCCTAGAGTAAAAAAAACCGACTAAATGATCTGTGATTTATACCATTCTTAACCAAATCTGAATTCCAGGCTAGTCTAGTAATATTTATCAGGCCGTCTAACATAACTTCCTTTTCCTCATTTAAGGAGGGATATTTCCATAGCACATGTTCAGCCGTTTAGTTTGACCACCGCAAGTGCGGCTTGGATTGCGAGGTTAACTCCATTCTTGCATAAATTGCAGAGTAAAACCACTTAGAAAATAAATGTTTCATTTTGAGGTTGTCATAAGTGCCATCCACCACACCGCTAAGGGGATTTGTTTATTCTAATTCGATTTCATTTTTCATGATTTTACTTGAGCGCAAGATTCTAGTTTTATTTTACATACATAACTCCAGGTTTTTTATTCTTTCGACAAGATTTCATAAATTAGATAAACATACAAACCTCCGCAAGACCTTCAATAACTCTCACAGCTATGAGTCCTCCTGGGTTGTCTCCTCCTGCCCTGACTACGGCCGGGGTAGCGAGGGTCAATATGGCAGTTATCAAAATTCCAATCCCCAGGGTGTGTTTGGCTCCATATTTCTCAGCTATAAGTCCCGCTGGGACGTGGGTTATAACGTAGCCATAGTAAAAAGAACTTAGGATAACTCCCTGAGTGTACTGGTCCCAATTATACTGACCGTGGATCTAAAAAATAATCAATGAATCAATTTTTATTTTTGATTTAACTACGCTTGTTCGCACAGTCTAGTCCTGGATTTTTACATCTAACAGTTTATTGAAGGTAAAGTAAGTGTTTTAACTACAGAATGACGAACAGACATAAGTAAATGCACAAGAATTGGCATCCATTAAGAACCCAGTAGACTGTGTATGAATAGCATAATTGTAATATACATAAAAACTTCAAATGAATTGTCGGCAAAAAAGACCTCAGACCTGAAGACTTGATGCCTTGAAAAGTAGGCATGTGTAACTGAGGCTTTTGGGAAACATCTCCAGTACAACTATATGTCACAGTCAATCAAATTGCCTTCACTTGATGACAGTATTTATTTTTTTATCAATTTCCCATAGGGCTGAAGTTCCTCATTACAAATGTCAAATTTTACAAAAATAAGGTCATCAAAAAAGGTGCTTATTTATTTATTTGACACTTTATGAACATATGCAATAAATATACATATAAGGGCGGGCATATTGCCTTAAGGCAATTTCTTCCTACCTACCCAAGATGCTATCTACTGGAAGTATGTACAAACTTCAAAAGGCAGCTTATGTACGAGGTGTGTTTAGAAAATAAATGGATTTTCTTTATTTCGAGGGTTTGGGGAGTCCGATTGTATTTTTTTTTATTATGTTGGTAAACATGCTACTGGAGTATTCATTCATTGTTTACTTTGTCTGTGGCAGCCGCTAAGGCTAGACGTGTTTTTATGAGCTCGGCGATTTTCGTTGGTTATTTTTTTTATTTTTTATTATTAATAAAACATATAATACAAAAATCACATATTACACTCCCAGAAATTATTAGAAACTCATATGGGACCGTACATAAAAAAAAATATTTTTTTGACAATACATAATATCATACAAATTAATACATGCGAAATAAAAAGAAAACATTATCGTATAAGAAACATAAAACACCATCTTATATAAACTACATTAATAATTATCACTAGTAAAAAGATTCAAAAAATATTTTTTAATTGCTTGACACTTCTGGATTTTTTATTCAGTTTTTCGTGTCTTAGCTCATCAGGCAGTTTATTATATTTGGAATGGCCAATATTTTCCAAGGACCTACTGCCAAAATTTGTTGTTTATAAAAAACGTATAAAATAATTTGTGTAAATAATGAAATACAGTGTATCAATGTGTGTAAAATGTTAATTAACAAAGGTCTATGATGAGTCTACTATGAGTAAAACAAGAGTTTACGAGTGGTATAAGCGTTTTCAAGATGGCCGTTAAGACGTTGAAGATGACTAACGGCCCGGACGCCCCAGCACATCAACAACTAATGAAAACGTACTGTGTTTTTCGATTTTAATAGCATAGTGCATCATGTATTCTTGCTACGAGGTCAAACAATCGATAAAAAGTACTACCTACAAGTTCAACGCCGTTTGCGTGAAGCAATCTGAAAAAAACGCCCGGATTTGTGGCAAAACAATTCTTGTCTTTTGCACCACAATAATGCACCTGCTCACACTACATTGCTAGTTCGTGAATATTTGGCCGAAAACAATACTGTTACGATGCTTCAGCCTCCATATTTGCCAGACATGGCTCCATGCGACAATCCCCTATTTCCAAAATTAAAGAGAACCTTATATGGCCGTCGTTTTACAAGCATAGATGACATTAAAAGCGCATCACTGAAAGAGCTACAGGCTTTGCCAAAGATCGGGTTCAAGAAGTGTTTCGAGGATTAGAAGAAGCGCTGGCACTAGTGCATAATATCTAATGGGAACTTTTTTAAAGGCGACAACATCAATTTAGATGAATAAATGAAAACATTTCTTAAAAAACTAAAATTTCTGTTATTTTCTGAACACACCTCGTATTGGGGAGAGTTTTATATGTGTATATATATATTTATGCGAGAGGTAAACTACGGTAACTCCCAATAAAGATGAAATTTAGTTACTACTAAGTCGAAATCAAATGTTTCGTCCTCTTTACATGATAAATAGCATTAACGCCTAATTTCTTCAATAACAAAGTAGAGGTTAAGGATATTAAGGAAACATACGGTACTCCCAAGAATTTTTTAAATGTGTATTTTCGTAAAGTTTATCAATATATTTTAGAAAACAAATTTACTTTAAAGCCTCTCATTGAAAAATACTAGACGTTTAAACTATGAAAAATCACTTATAATATGTCTCTTCTGAAAATTTGGGTTTTCGGGGATACTGCAGTTTACCTCTCGCATACGGATATTATAATATCACTTTTAAATGTTCGCAATGATTGTGACAATACAAACGTATGATTGGTGCGCGGCACAATGGCGTATATTTGCATTAACCAGTTATAAGCCTTTCATCGATGGTAAGTATAACAATTTGTGTATCTGGGAAGCATGTTTTCAAGATAGAAGAGTAGAAAAAGATGTTGAAAGGAGAGTGAATGCGGGCTACAAAATGAACGGAGCACTTAGCACAGTAATTGCTAATAAAAATATGTCAATCAAATATGAGTTTTAGTCCCAACACTTATGTATGGAAGTGAAACATGGAACTGGCAGAGGAAGGATGAAAGCCGAGTGAACGCCGTTGAAATGCGATCTTTTAGACGAATGTGTGGGAAATCAATGTATGACAGGGTTACAAATGATGAAATCAGGCGAGAGTGTATATCTTATCAAGTATAATTGATAAGATTAAATTTGGTCATGTAAAACGAATGAACGACGAAAGAATGGTAAAACAAGTATATATGGCCAAAATGAACGGTAACGTGAGACGAGGATGACCAAGGAAGACGTGGCATGAAAAGATAAAACCAAAATCTTAAGTCTGGTCATGTCAAAAGCAGACAGAACTGAAGGGCATGTATGACAAGATGTTTGAATGTGGAAGAATCTAGGAATGTATGCTAAGTTAGACGTGTGTGGCGGTCCATTCTCTCTGCCTACCCCTACGGGGAAATGGCGTGATGGTAGTCGTAGTAGTAGTAGTAGATGGCATTTCAATTCGTGGGTTATTGCTTTCCTTGCCTTTATTTTGTATCGGACTTCCGTCGTGATGTGATGTGACGCATAAAAAATAATGTCGCTTTGGGTGATAATAAAATGTTATAATCACACTGTATTTATGAAAAACAGTGCAGATATCGTTTCATTTGTAGATTCAATCAAAATGATTGAATTTTTTCTTCGAGGCAAATATTGTTCAATCTATTGTATTGTCCTCGTGTAAACCTCTAGGTTCAACTCAATGCTATTTATTAAGCAATCGACTCACGCTCGTGTTGTTCCCGTAAGAAGGATCTAGGTCCGGGCAGGCATTGGGGTCGTGGATGATTCCAGCACCCGGTCTGCTGACCACCATCTGCGTGATGGAGATGTTGAGGCAGACCCTGAGGGTGTAGGCCACCATGATGCAAGAGAAACCCATTATTCCAATCACCCATCTTTGCGGAATTATGAATACTGTCAACAAACAAATTCATATAATTAACAAAAATAAATATCATATCATTTTTTTATTTTTTTTAATGTATTATTTTCTTTATTTTTAAATATATATTATAAAGTAATGCCTAGTAAGAGAAGACCCCTGATAAGGCAGACTAACATATATGTTTATTTATGTATCTCCATATACATACACACAAACGTGTACACCCTTATTAACATTCATCCACATACACACATACACGTACATGCATACAAATACATGTATATTTGTATATATACATACACATACCCACACAATTATTTATTCACACACATAAACACCCTTACATACATATACACAAACACATATACATATATAAACATACATATTTATACATATTTATAAATTTTATCCTTCTTGTCATTGTATTGTTAAGTGTTTAAATTGTCGTGGATAGTATTAATATAATTTACCTTGTTAAGTAGTTTAATAAGCTTTTAGTTTCTTTTTTTCTAAACTTAATAAGCCACTGGGTTATTTTATTTGAATTAACAATGTATTCCTTACTGGGAAAATCCGTGCCGAGGAAGATATTATGCAATTTTAGTTTAGTGTGATACATATAATAATCATTATTATAAATAAAATATTTATAAATTTTATTTCATATGCATACATACATTTTTTACACAATCAATTGTTTTAGACTTTTTAGGTATATATAAATATTTTAAATACAAATGTATGGTAACAAATCTCAACAAAGAGTGCGTTGCTTGGATAATAGGAATTACAGGATTAGTTACTTTTCTATTCATCAATATATTTTTTTTATTTTCTGCTTGAATCTTGATTATTTTGTAAGTTTCCATCATTTTTTGGCAGACTGTTGAAGGATTAAGATCTAAGATATAAGTGGGAAAATTGGCCTTGTACATTTTTCAAATCGTGGAATGAGTTTTCTTATTCGGTTTGCGGTTATATCGATGAGTCCACCACTAACGAGATTAAATCGGGACGAGATGAAGCTGTAAAAAATTGTAAGTATAGGCATTAACCGAGCTTATGTTGATGTCCGCCTCGTGGTGTGACGGTCAGTGCCTTAGCCTATCATGCAAGAGGTCTCGCGTTCAATTTCCGACATAGTTGGCATGAAATATCGATTCAAAAATATGCTTTTACACTGGATATTCCATATTCCCTTGACTGGCTCCTGTAGGATAAGACGAGTCATCTTATCTTGATGTAACGGGAATTTTTGAAATACACTGTGATCGATATACCAATGCAGTGTTCTAGTCACCATTAGGTGCAAAAAGCGAATGATGATGACAAATCCAGTTGTCTGCAAAAATTTGGACAAACGTAAAATGTTGTTGATGAAATATTTAATACACAGTTTTTACAATGCAATTGTTAAGTCCTTTGACTGTATCTAATGTGTAAGACTAGTAATTTTGTACTACGTACAAGTAATTAAGTGTTCAAAGCACCAAGAATGTTTTGAGTGCAGCAAATATGTTTACAATTTTTGTCCTTATAAAATACTTATATACCAAAATAACTTCTTTAATATTGGATGTGATAACTTAATAATAATAAAAATTTTAATTTCTTACAATCGTTCACAACGGAGTTCTAGTGTCAACCCTAATGTATGAGAGCAAAGTGTCTAATTAAAAAAAATATAACGAAAGCAGGTTGAATGCTGTCGAAATGCAATCTCTCAGGCAGATGTGAGGTATGAGCATTATCGACAGAATCAAGAAAAAAGTGCTGCGTTGGTTTGGATATGTAGAGCGAATGGACAGCGAAAGAACAAGCTAAAAGGATCTACGATGCGGATGTTGATGGATGCAGAAAACGAGGGGGACCGAGGAAGTGATGGCACGATCAAGTCGATTAAATACTTGAAGATGGACATGTCTAGAGTGGAAATAATCGGCGTGAATTATGCGAAGGCTGAGACAAGCATTATCGACAGAATCAAGAAAAGGGTGCTGCGTTGGTTTGGACATGTAGAGCGAATGGACAGCGAAAGAACAAGCTAAAAGGATCTACGATGCGGATGTTGATGGATGCAGAAAACGAGGGGGACCGAGAAAGTGATGGCACGATCAAGTCCATTAAATACTTGAAGATGGACATGTCTAGAGTAGGAATAATAGGCGTGCGTTCATGAGAAGATGTATAAATGTAGAAGCAAGGTCTGTATGCAAAGACATAGTGATGTGGCCTTTAATCCTCTCTGCCTTTTCCTACAAGGAAAACGGAGTGATGTTTTGTTTGTTTGTTGTTCAATAATTCAATATTTCAACAATTTTTTTTTTTGGATACTAATCTTAGACACTGGGTAAACAATAATCTTTTGTCCCTTTCAAATTAAAGCTTCCCAGAAAAAGCATTATGAAACCTTATCTGTAGAATGTCAAGTATCTAGTTATTATTTCAAATAAATGATTGGAATCAATTCGAAGGCCGCAACAATTTTAGGAAGTGGAAGGTCAAATTATATTTCTTAATTCTGGGTAAAGTGGTACATTGTCAATAAGATTTTAAAAAATCATTGATAAAAGGTTTCAACCTGTCGAAATGAAATGAAATGAATTTATTTCAAATAAGACGTAACCTTTTTTTTATATTCTAGGAATTATTGATTAGTTGTTAATTTATAATTAATTTCTGATCTAAAGGTTGCGGATAACTTTTTAAACATGATTGATTTCATTATTCAATTATGTTTACAAAATCTTTTGTTGTCTGAACAAAGATTATATACAGTTTTTTGACGTCTTTCTTTGTGAATTATTTTTTTCTGTTTTTGCAACACAACAGGCCAGGAAGCCCAATTTTTGTAGTGAATTATAGCACAGTACATCCAGGATTGAGAAAAATCACATTAAATTTTTTGTTCTCACCAGGAATCGAACCCGGAACCATCCGTCTGTGAGTATATTGTCTTTACCACTACACCACGGAGGCCGCCATTATGGCCATCAGGCCAAATTATGTCACTTAAAGCATAAGAACAATTATATACACATATATTTTTAACTTTTATATAAACAAAAAGTGGTACACATTTGTGCCGTCAGGGAATTGCAATATAAAAAGTTGTTTCTTGATTTTGTCGATAAGTCTTATCTCAGCCATACATAATGTACGGATCTCGACATAGTTTTAGCACACATTCGCCTGAGAGATCGTATTTCGACAGCATTCAGCCTACTTTCATCAATGTTTTTATAAGTCCATATTTCGCTCCCATACATCATGGTCGGGATCAAGACTCCAGTGTGAACTGACAGCTATGCTAATAACTCCAAAATAGCCGAAACAACTCAAAAATTACAAAATATGTACCGACAGTTATTAGTTACGTCAAATGCTTTCTCATTAAGAAATATTAGTTATTTTCTCAGAGTAATAATGCGTAACCTAGAGAGGAGCCCAAACGTATTAAAACCATTCTATGACTTTTGGGTATTAAGTTAGCTACAGTTCGCAGCAAAACAATGGACCGTACTCAGGTTGAGAATTGCCAAATGGATTTTAATTTGCATTGTAATTACTTTTAATTATGCACCTGTGTTTTTATAATTGCCGGGTTATTCCGATCTATTTTTCTATAATTTGCCTATATTTATTTTATAAAACTGAAAATACATGTTTGTGTTTATTTTTTTATTTATTTATTAATTTTATTCACAATATATTTATGTTATATTTATTCATTCATTGAACCAAAGTCCTGTGTTGAGTTTGTTTGTTTGAATTGGTTGCCAACAAACAAACCAACATCGCTTGCATTCTATGAAACATAGTGATAGGGCTTCTCTCTAGATTACGCATTCTTACTCTGAGGTTATTTAATATCTTGACAAATTTGTACCATTAGAGAGCAAAGGGTTGATCGAATTTCATAAAATAATGATGCGAGAGATATTTTCATCATCATTCCCTTTCCGCACCAAATAGTGCATAGGGCACTGCATTGCTACGCCAATCGCAGCGTATCCTGAACATATTTGTTACATGAAGGTAATATAATCAGTCTTACGCTTCAGGTACGGGTCCGGGGACTACGAAATATTCTAGTGTGAAAACACCCCTTTACATAAAGATTTCATATCAACCATATCGGGAATCGAATCAGAAACCTCTTGGATAATGAGATCTTCCCAACATGGTAAATTTACCTGGGATATTTAACTTATCCCCTTTTGATTTTGTAGCCACGATATTTTAATCACATGATAATATGATCATTTTCGAATAAATTTGAGATAAAATCTTGAAAAGTTATTAACGGATCAACGAATTATCTATAAATTATCGGTAATCGGGGATATAATTAAACATCGATGGTGTCCTTGATAAATTAACTCAATCCATCACCCACCGAAACAATGCAATAAAAAGTTGAATTGTCACGCTTTATGATATAACGTGATACAATAATTAATATAATGCTCTGGTATTTGCATCTTATCGTCAATATTTCGAGTTTTTTAAATCCCAATAGACAGGTTGATTGAATTTTAAGATGTTGTATCTTTTGAATTAATTTTTATAAAAAAAGCCTTCGTTAATTATTCATTTAAAAATATATATTGAATACAAATGAATGGCAACCATGTTTTGAGTATGTCCAAATGCTTGCAGACTGGCTGGATTTTCTCCCTGGGAAGTTTTTCATATTTAAATTTGTTGAAACAGATAGGGAAAACATTTTTGAGAAGGGAATATGGAAGTCTAGGCATGTACTTATGACCTTTATTTAGATAGTGACATTTCAATCTTGACTTAAATATAAATAAATATAAATTAGTGTGTAGATTATGCCACAATCGAGCAGCTACTACTGTGAAAGAGGAAGCGAGAAAATAAGAGGCTAATCATTGGCTGGTTTAAGTGCCCACTTTACACACTGTGTAACGTTCACCATTCTGCCTATGTTTGAACATCCACATTTCCTCAACTCTTCCATCTGTTGATTTTTGTGAAGTAAAAGAGCTGGTCATGTGGGTTAGATTCCATCAATTTATTCGAGGATTCGTGTGGTGCATAGGTTACATGGGATGAAGGAGATTTGTTTTGGTAAAATTAATGGTCTCATGGTTTACTTGGCTCATCTGGTCGGTGGATGGGAAAATTCAGGTGGGTGCTTCGCCCCCCGGAACTTCTTCATTACACCACCTTTATATATGTTTGTTTAGACATATTTATTTAGATTTACTTATTTTATTTATTTATTTATGACAAAATACAAGGTTTTTAAACTTAAAATATAACATTTAATTACATATTTTATTAGTAAGAAATATTCCCAATCAGCAAAAGTGCTGGTATGAGGGGATATTATGTATAATAACACAATAGTTTAAATAAAAATTCAATAAAATAACATCACATATCACTCGTCACACGGGCTGTAAGAACTGTTTTATTTAGGTGTTTTTTAAGTACGTACATGTTTTGTATATTTTTTAGATCATTAGAAAGTGAATTGTAAAAATTTATTGCTGTTTACAAAAAACTGTTTCTTTTTCTGTTGATCCTAGGTTAGTCATATACATATAGTTGGCGGCCTCCGTGGTCAAAATGCTTGACTCAAACACGGAAGGTTCCGGGTTCGATTCCCGGAGAGAACACAAAAATTTATATGTAATTTTTCTCAAGCCTGGGTGTTCTGTGATGTAATTCACCACTGTAATTGGGCCTCCTGGCCTGTTATGGTGCAAAAAAAAAAAATTCATATACTTTTTATATTTTTGATTGTTTTAAAAGTTAAAACAAGACTGGTATTTTTATTTTTATTTTTATTATGTTTCGGTTTTTTATTTGTGCGTTTGTTTTACTTTGTCCTACCCTTCATATTTTGTATTTCTGCGGACGAGGGACGGTTCTAAATTAGCTTCTGACGTCACAGCCACCTGTGTAGATCTATTGAGATAGGACAAAGGTCCGTGGGATTGCAATAAGACATATTTTTTTTAAGAGATTACCATTGTAAATTTCTCATATCTGGACGCAACGAAGAATAACATAATTAAATTTGTTAAAAAATACACAGTTTTTGCTAAAATTATTAGAACCGCCTCAGAGTAGGGAAATTTCACATAATACGAATACCGATAAAAATATATGAAATGGATTTAGAATAGTTCATTGTATTTTCAAAATCAATATGGATATTGTGGAGAAATGTTTCCATTTATAAGTTTAAAAAAGAAAATAAGAAAAAATATGTCACTAGAAAAACGCGACATGTTTGGCATTGATAGTTGTGACGTCAAGGTTCATGACGATGTTCCATAAAAAAATAAATGGTTTGGAACAAAGTTGAACATTTACATGAACCGTTACGTATTAGGGGCGTGGCCAATGCAAATACCGTTTTTGCGGGAATTCAAAATTATAAATTGAAAAATACTATTTATAAGTAGAACTTTTTTTTTACTGGACAGTATTTCACTACTTTAAAAGTGAAAAAAAATCGTGACATTTTCGTATTAATTTACTTTTTATGTTTAAGGTATGAAGGACGCCTAATTTTCTGATTATGACAATTTGTAGTTCTTTCAAATTATTTTTAGAATATTTTTTAAATATATAACAAATTTACGAAAATGAGATTCAATTCAATAATATTTATATTCATCAAAAAACTACTGCACTTTTTCACTTACATCATAAATAACAAACATTTTGTAAATCGCCCGTCGGCGTCGGTTGAATCACATTCGTTTATTTGTAGGGAATGCTTTTTTACGTTTTATGCTATTTTCTTAATTTTGTAGGTTACTTTGTAACCCTTAAATTAAACGGTTATTTTTATCGTTAATAAAATACATTTACGAGTATATTGAAAATTATGTAATTTGAAATCAATATAAATTGTCATCAACTTAAAATTAGATTATTTTGATTTTGTCAAAATGTGTGTAAACAAAATACTGGATTTCACCCCCTTGGGAGTCATAAGATTAACAAATTACAACATGGATGGAGAACACTTAAATCGACATATAGAAGAATTGATTTCAAAGGGCTGAAACCTTTATTATTGTAAAGAGATTCATCTGATCGAATGATTTCACATACTTGGCAAAACCATTTTTTTTCTTTCCAATTTGTAAATTTCTTGTTAAACCCGTTGGTTTTATTACAATATTTTGAGTTTGAAGAATTGACGAAATATGGAAGTTCAAACATAGACAAAATGGTGAATGTTACGCAGTGTGTAAAGTGGCCACTTAAACCAGCCAATGACAGGTCATAAGTCCTGTAAATGCCTAGACTTCTATATTCGTTTCTCTTCAATGCTCTCCATTACTGATTGAATTGATTAATTTAAATATGTATACCTAAATATTCTGAGAGACTTAATCTGCGGATCGAAGAGTATGTGGAAAATATTTGGGTTGTGGTCCAGTGGCTAGTATTGTCGATTCAGAGGAACGATATTCAAACCCCACTCTACCAAAACTCGAGTATCATTTTTTAAATCGATAAAGATTTTGAGATGGCATCGATTTTTGATTTACAACTCGTTGAAAATGCCCCTCCGAAAAAAAATATTTTGGTAAGTCTTATGACTTACCTAAATATTTAAAAAAATGCAAATATCTTTAAATTATTAAGAACGCAGTTTATTAAGTACCAATGCAGTGCCCTATTCAGCATCTGGGGCGAAACGAGAAATTGTGATGATGAAATATTAAATGCTTATTGCGTATTTATAAAATGAACTTTCAAATATAACGGTATGAAATACATAATAAGCAGTATGAAATTTATATCTTAGTATTTAAAATATTAAATTCAAACGATATCTAAGATACTTTTGATAGATGCAGTATGTACAATACAATATGAAATGAAAGTCGATCGATTCTGTACGTGACAAATTTGATTTTTGCAATTCTAAATAAGCACTTTCACAGGTTTTACCGCAACTGTATAATTGCATAAATAAATCACAGCAATTGACTGTGCAAAATTCTCATAATATGCCAAACAAATTCAGAGACATATTTTTTTACGTTAACTGCATTTTTCGGAATTTTCATATTAATTTTAAAAACACATTTTTTTTTTGTTAGATACGTTCAGTAAATTGAAACTTTATTTTTTTGTTTAGTATATTTAGACATTTATTTTTAAGAAATGTGTAACTGATAATTGGATAATATGAACATAAATGATGGGATGCGATTAAAATGATCCTGAAAGCAAAAGTGGCCAGCCGTGATTTATTTTATTGGCAATCTACAAAAAAAGATCATTAATTTATGCCTACATATAAATATAAAATATGTGAGTAATATAATTATAAATGTCTAATTTTCTTCTGTGGTTCTATAACAACAATTATTTATCGATTATCACGCGATATACGAGGCGTTATTCGACACTATTTTATGACAAAACTTGTTCAAAAGTTTATTAGCAAATATCACAATGACATTCAGCAGTAACTGTCAACACTGAGCGCTGGCCGATTTCTTTTAAGATGAACAATGCAAAAAACGGCCACTGCAAACCCCACATGTCTTATGTGATACATAATATGTCAACGGTTTCCCATCAAAGAAAAATAGTCTTCCAGAAATGATGTTTGAAATACTAGTTTCCAAATAGAGAATGTTCAAATAATATTGGTAATCTGCAAACTTGTTTTTTGTTTTAGCACTAAAAAGGCTGATTTAGGTTAAATAAAATAAATGTACTTAAAATACAGTGTACTTCTTTCTTTGCTTTCTTTCGGCAAGTTTCATTGTTCACTGAGAACGGGCGCACTTTATAGATATTTTTTGTAGAATGATATAAACGGTGGTGGTGATTTAAAGTAAATAGCAATTATTATATTTTTTCATTATCTTTTTTTCTAAAACATTGTGCCTCATAACTGGCTAAATCTATTACTTTGTTATTTAATAAATTATTCTTTTTAGGACACTTTCTTTCTAAGTGGAAGTCCTGCTATGTCACGCTTTTTTTCAAAAAGGGCGATGATACCGATGTAAAAAGCTACCGTCCTATTTGCATTCAGTCTGTCATTCCTAAATTGATTGAGTCACTTATTCTCGATCGAATTCAACCACAAATCTTAGAAATAATTGATGGTGAACAGCATGGCTTCGTTAAAGAAAGATCAACAAATCAAGAAATGCTGACATACACAAATATAACACCAGACAACAACAACACTATCATATTGAAAAAGTAAAGGCAAACACAGGACAGTCAAAAATACTACATAATGGACTTAAACACTACAACAAACTACCTAACTACTTGAAAACTTTTACTGGAGACAAATTTAAAATCAATCTGAAAAAGCACATGATGACTGAACTAACTAGACTAGACGAGACATAAAATGACTTGACAATATTAAATTTCTAATGTAACCCTAACGGGTTTTTAAAAATTGTAAATAAAGAAATAAAAAAAATCAACTGTCACATGTCACATAAAGCATACTTTATCAGAATTTTATTGGTTAAGCTCTTACCAAGAATCATCAGGTTGACAGTATACATACTGACTTCAGCAAGGCGTTTGATAAGGTTTCACATAAGGTGATGTTAGTAAATTATTTGGTTTGGGATTCCGTGAAATGTTTTTCGAATGATTTTGGGCCTACCTGTCAGATAGATTGTTGTATGTTAAAATTAAAAAATATTTTTCTGATTGCTACGATGAAACCAGCGGTCTTCCGCAAGGCAGTCACCTGGGTCCTATATTGTTTTTGAGTTTCGTAAACGACATAACATCATGTTTCCGAGATGCTGAAGTTTTGCTGTTTGCTGATGATATTAAAATATATAGAGAGGTAACAAACATAGGTCATTGCGTAAATCTGCAATCTTACTAAAAGTGTTTGAATGTATGGTGTGAAAATAACAATTTATTCCTTAATGTTGACAAATGCAAAGTTTTAACTTTATGCTGAAATAAGAACCCAACTGCTTTCAGCTACTCCATAAATTTCAAGCGAGTGACCAAAATTACTGATCTTGATATTATATTTAATGAATAATTCAACTTTATTAAACATATACAGAGCATAACTAATAAAAGCTTGAAAACTTTCGCATTTCTGTTGCGAACGATTAGAGACTTTGACTCGGTCTATGTAATGAAAACTTTATATGTTGCTTTAGTGCTTAGCCAACTTGAATACAACTCGGTTATATGGTCACCATATTATAAAGTGCATATAAATAATATCGAAAGAATTCAACATAAATTTAATGATAAATTAGGTATTCCAGTTGAACGTATTAATTATATATACTTTAATAAATATTTCAATTTACACATATTAGAATAAAGAAAAAAATTAAATGATTCGTTATTTTTATTTTATGATAATATTAAATTCAATATTTGACTGTTCCGAACTGTTAAAACTAATTACATTTATATGGATATTTTATTAATTTTTCCTCTGGTATTTTGTCTTGTATCTTCTCTTTTTATATTTTCTTATTACTTTGTTCGTTTGTAACTTTAACGATACAATGATTTTTATTTGTTTTAGTACCACAACAGGCCAGAAAGCCCAATCATAGTGATGAATTCAAGAAATTTGTACCGAAGATTGAGGAAAATTACATACATTTTTTTGTTTTCACCACGAATCTAACATCTGTTGTATGCAGTAAACATGGACACAATACGAGAATATCAGAACAACATTCTAAAACGAGACAAAGACAGTCGAGACTAATAAACCAGTGACTGAAAGTATACAATAAACTACCAGACAAAACTAAATTAAAGACTTAGACAACCTTTACAAAAGATGTTAAAAATATTATCACCAACAATAAAACATGAAAATATTACTTATGTTCAAAGCATTAACTCTGTTGTCAAACACTTTAATTAAAATTAGTAAATATTTGTATTTAACCACTTACCGACTTTTATGTCTACCGGTTTTGAGACGTACCCGTCTCTTCATAAGGACACTCACTACACCAACGTGCAAATACTAAAATACCCATTCATTTTACCATCACCGTAATATACAAATTATTTACGAAAAAAAAATAACATCCAGAGTCAAAGGGGATGCAAACATCACGATGTCCGAACAAAGACTTAAATTAAGTTAATAATATTCAGCGATATGTTTATAGGGGTAGAGATTTGAAAGGAGCGGAGCTAATGGGTTGAACGTTACATAATTGGTTAATTTTTAAATAAAAAGTGGGCAATATTACATAGATATTTGATAATTTATAAGGGGAATATTTTTTTAAAAGTTTGTTTATATGAAACACCTCCATGTTGTTAAATTTGAGTCCTTTTTATTATTTAAATTTAAAATTTTAACTCCCGTATCCTACTCAAATCATGATTTTATTTTATGAGATGATTGGCAAACTATGAAAAATTATTACTATTTGAACACGTGTCCTGACGAAAAGACGCGTACCTTTCGAAACAGGTAGATATAAAAAGTGGGTAAGTGGTTAAATACAAATATTTACCAACATAAAATAAAAAACAATAAATATTTTGTTAAATGAATGTAATCAGTGAGGGTTTATAATTCAATTTCAATTAACTCTCTCTTTACATGAGTAAAAAATATTAATCTTTTTTTGCATTTATAAATTCGATTATTTTTTCAAATGTTTTGATAGGAAAAAAAATAAACTTGCATAAATAACAAAAAAAACTTGTACTTCGGGAATGACATTGGGGTTCAGGGGGTATAAAATAAAGGTACAGAGTACAAAGGGCATATATTACTGTTTTGTATATATTTGTATGTAAAAAATGCAAAAAAACAAATAAAATATATAAAAGAAAGTGAAGTTTTTTGAATTTATAAAATAATTAAGAAAACAATCGTTACAAACACAAACGTCAGAACAAGCTTGTGGGCTACCAACATAAAAATTATATTATTTTAAAAAAAATATATCTTTGGCGAGATGCATGCAAATAATGGGGTAGATTGGTTAAGAAAATAACGAGTAATGATTATTTTTCTTCGTGTACCTGAGGAATGACGCTGGTACTATGAGGGTTAAAAAGAATATTTAAACAACCCGGAACATTAGGTGCGTAAGTCAAGCGTCTTAACCACTACACTACGGAGGTCACCACGTCAAATTGCAAATAATATTCTATTCGGATTTCAAATATAATAGGCGTTACTTGGGAAGTCTGAAATGTTGTGTGTACAAGGCTACGAATTTAGATACTTCATTATATTTATAAAAAAACATTTGTAGATACCTACTTTATTTTTCCTTGAGTAAACACCTTGATATATTTGTGTTTAATAATTATTTTTTATTAAATCAATAGGCAATGGTGCGTGAGATTCACTTCCCATAAATAATAATGTCCTAACATCTGCTATAGCCTCTAGCGTCTCTGGGCGAACATACTATGTGAAAAATCATTAAAACAAGAAGTCTCCATAATTAAACACTTTTGATGATTATTTTACACTCGAAATACTTGTTTTTTTTAACAGTAAAAGCAGCATATGGCATTTATTACTTTCGTTGATTCCCTATCAAATATCCTCGAGTGTAAATTATGCGAAATTGCGTTTAGTTTTACAACTTTTTTAGGTTTTATAAAGAAGTTTAAAAAAAATAATTGCATTGTTAGAAAACATCATCATCATTCCCTTTCAGTTCACGTTCAATCGAGGGAATAAAGCTGCCAAAGCTCCACGTGATATTTGCGCAGTGTACTGTAAAGATGATATGAATGAAAGAACAGTTTGTCGATGTTTTTTCAGTTTTCTGTTTTTTTTTATGCGTTTTGTAATTAAAGCAATATCGCGCGGTAATTACTAAAACTACGTAACTTCAAAATAAACATTTATCATCATCATTCCCTTTATGCACTTAATGGTGCATAAGGCACTGCATTGGTACACCAAATATTTGAGTGTAAAAACACCTTTTCAAATAAATATTTCATGTCAACCATGTCGGGAATCGAACCCGAGACCTCTTGTATGGTAGGCAAATGCGCTGACCACTACACTACGATGCAGACATTTTTTTTAAAACATGAAGTGTTTAGTGAAATACATAGGTTCGCTAACATCCGTTTTTTTTTTAAATTTCAAAATCATTACCAAAATTTTTAAAAATATGAAAATTCTACGTCTATCGAAAGAATATTTTCTGCTTTTCAATATAATGTATTTGTTTTGAAGTTACATATGTTACTTTATTTAATTTTAAGACCTAAAAATGAAATATCTAGTAGACCAAAGTAAGCTTTTCCATTCCTCTTTCCGGTAGCGTTCAATTAAGAGTAAAAGCAGGAACAAGATGTGTTTTTTTATAGTTGTTTAAACTGCAATATTTTGTTGTTCCTGAACCGACACGAGAAACGTAAGCCAGATCACCATATCTCCATGTAACAGATGATCGAAATGTGCAGTAGTTGGTTTTCTAATGCAGTGCCCCGTGCACCTTTGGATGCGGAAAGGGGAATAATAATGAGTTATTTTCAACTCCTAATTAAATTATTTCGAGTTGTAAACAACTTATTTTTAGAAAATGAGAAAAAAGTTGTGGTAGAACCAGTTTTGAACCTCAAATTTCTGATCCGTGTCTGCGACGTTAAAATTATTATATATTTTATATCTTTGTGAAGTGATTATAAAATCATCAATTATAAAATTTGATTTTTAAAATTTAAATTCATCTGCTTCGTGGTCAAGTGGTCAGTCAGTTGGCCTAACATGCAAGACGTGCAAGGGTTCGATTCTCGGTATGGTCGTCGAATAATGTTTTAAAAGGTTATTTTTTAACAAAATATTTTTTTTAAATAAAACAATTTTAACCACTAATTTATTATTATTTTTTTTCTGTCGACCGGTTTCAAAGCAAACAAGCTTCTCCATCAAGGTTGACGTAAATAATGAATTAATTCCTATTTTCTTTTTATCGTGTTAACTAAACATTACACGTGGACCCAATTAAACGAGTTTTTTTTTCTTTACAAGGATGGTAATTTGATATCAATATTTTCGAAGCTAGACAGGAGAGGATTTTATAGCCCTGAACCAGAGGCGTAAGATTGATCATTTAACTTCATGTTACAAAAAAGGTTTATTTTTACCACCTGTAATCATTTTAACCAATTAAAAAAATAACAATTAAAGAATTAACTTTAATGTCAATCATCTTACTAAATGATAAAACCTCTTACGGTTTTTCCTATGTCTACCGATTTCGAGACGTACCCGTCTCATTATCAGGATGCTAACTAAACTACCAAAACCCACTATACATCTTCACCATAGTTGTTACGTAAAAATATATTCTTTAAAATAATAACCTACATCCCTTCCCGCTTTTATCAAATATTTCTCTCACAAAATCAAACATTTTCATAAATTATATTCAGTGATATGTAAACCATTGTCTACTTGAAGTATGTGGTTTCAAATCAGAATATTGGTTTTATATTTTGGGCAACAATTATGGTGAAGATGCATAGTGAGTTAGTTAGTTTAATTGGTGTCCTGACGAAGAGACGGGTTCGCCTCGAAAGTAGAAGACGTAGAAAATTCTGCAAATGGTTGTATGCAAATATTTAATAACATTTAGGAAAAAAAAATTCTGGTGGATCTCTCTCAGGTCTCATATAGTTTCCTGAGTCGAATTCCTAGACAAAATTTTAAACATTTAAATCCAGCACATGTTTACAATTATTTAGGTAGACTTAAAATAATATATATGTATATTACGTACGTTTTGAAAGTGATAATTTCCATCCAGACAACATTTTTATTGATTTATAAAAAACGTATCAGCTAAAATTAGACGTGTATGCACATATAATGTTTGAATCACTCAATACACTATGACGACCACTCCACATCAAAATTAAAATGACAATGAATTAATTTCTTTATGCATTCAGAGTATACCAAGGTGGTTTTCGCAAACAGCGAGATAAAATTGTAATTGCGTAATTAAAGTAAAACTGGATTATAATGTATACAAAATTAAGGTAAATATCACGATAAAGGCTTACATTTTATGGATAAATTAATACCATAATACAGATGACGATATATTATATTAATACTAAGTTTTCAAAACGGATAATTTATTCAGTTTTCATATTATGATGGCATGGTCACTCGAATTGCAAAAGCGTAATTATTCCTCTTTTGAAACAGAGAAATCTCTTAATCTGTCTTCATTGAGAAAACGTAAAGCGAAGATAAACCTTTAATGCATTTAAAAAATACTTAATGCTATAAGTGATGTCCTATTTTAGTTGCAATCAATTTCTTTTCAAATTTCTAACCGTGTCTGAAGTCGAAAGCTGTTATTTATTAAATTTTGTGAGCGTAACGTTTGATTTTATGCCCCAATGTCCAGAATGTGTAGATTAGTCAATTTGTCAAACAACTTGGAATTCTTTGGAAGAGATCTTCCGGTTTTTCGTCGATCTCTTCGTAATCAAAAGCGTAGGATGAAGGTTGATTGGCATGGGTTAGCTCGAGGTCTTATTTGTTGATCGTGTTAATGAAAATATATTATACAATTATTTTATTGCCTTTTTTGTCTTCGCTACATAGTTTGATGTTATTTTTATTCACTATCTTGGGCACATGTTGCGTCATATATGCGTTGTAATGAGGAACTTCAGCCCTATGAGAAATTGGATACAAAAAATGTTTTCATAAGTACGGTAAAAATTAGAACATTCTATTTTTTTTTTTTATTTAAATTTTATTGATAAACCCTTACGGGTAACATATATTTAACAGAATGTTTTCACTTTTAAAATTCACATTTTACTGTTAATAATAATATTTTTAACATCTTTTGTAAAGGTTGTCTGAGTCTTTTGTTTAGTTTTGTCTGGTAGTTTATTGTATAATTTCAGTCCATGGTTTATAAGTCTCGATTGTCCTTTTCTCGTTTTAAAAGATTGTGTATGATATTTTTCTGATATTCTCGTATTATGTTCATGTTTACTACAGTTTTTTTTCAAGTTTTAATTCTTCGTCTACAATTACATCAGTGGCTATTGTACACGGCAAAGTTTCTTGAAACTGTACAAAAAAAGTATTAAAAATATTTTAATTAAAACGCTTTACTTTGAAAGGGGTCACTGGTTCATATAAACCAACCAATGATATGAGAGCTGTTAAGGATATCCGGTTTGCTTATTTAAAACAAACCAATCAGTTATTTCAGAAACACAAAACGTTGCAAAATCATCGTTGATAATACGATATATATATTTTTTTCGTCTTAGTTTTATTGTATATTAACAATTAAAAAAAAAAAGAAAAAAATCAATGAACTTCCTCATTGGATTAGGCCGTATTTATCATATAATAAGTAAATAAATATAAACCCTGCTGGGCAGTATTTTAATCCCTTCATGTGATTGTTTTAAGATATCTATAGTCTATAGGACATCTGTATTAGGGAAAATACATGTAAAAAAAAAACAGATATTATGTAAATACAAACTAAATTATCAATCCGGTATTAAAACCAATCTATCAGGTCAGCATTTTTTCCAGGTAGAGAAAAATTGTCGAACTCCAGCGCCTCCCGAACATTTGGTTCGGAGATTGTGTTTTTGACGTTGCTGAACCCTCGGCCTGGAATCAATGGCCATCACACTCGCGAATCATCAACAGTTCCATTTAGTTCAGATGTCTACTGAAATCCCACTTGTCATACCCTGAACCTAAAAAAAAAGTTTATATATATTATAATTGGGTAGCTTTTGGAAAACTTTTTTTTTTATTTTTATTAAATTGAAAACATATTATACATAATTATATACAATATTCCCAAGGAGTTTAAAAAAAAACTCATTTAGGGACATACAGATAACAAAATTATTTAAAGACGTTTTTATATTTTAAACTATAATATTATTTACAAAAGCAGAAAAATTAAAATTATGATGTACTACAAATTAAAAAGGGTATAAAAATTCTTAAAAATAATTATGAATACAAGCTAAAAAAATTATAAAAAAACACAAATAACATTTCAATAGTATTAAAAATTACATATACAAGCAAAAAGGTAAAATATATAAAAGTTATATGTTCAAGATGCGCATTCTCTGGATAAACTAACATTATTTATTCAAAGTACTTCTGGAAAAAATAATTCTTCAATTCGCACGTCCTGTTTCTATATTTTGAAATTGGTACTTTAAATTTTTGTGGCAATTTATTAAATTCCTTGAAACCTATGTATTGTAAAAATTTAGTACCAAACTTCGTAGACTTCACAGATCCAATATATATATTATTTTTTGATCGAGTACTGTACCGATGGATGTCTCTAATGAAAGCTGGCTTTATGTTACTGTGCATTGAGTCGAGAGTAGTATTAATGATAGTGTCAGTTATCTCGAAATAGGAAAGCATGCTAAAAGGCATAATTTTTGTTTCAAAATAAATGTCCCTTACATGAGTATCATACGGTAGGTGAAACACATTTCTGATCGCTCTATTCTGAATAATCTGCACCTCAGAAATTTTGCTCTTAGTTGCAAAACCCCAAATACAGCATAGGTATGATAAATGTGAATAGACCATAGAAAAATAGATTGCTCGAAGCAGCGAAACTGGAAGCATCCTCTGAAATCTGTACAGTATTCCAGCTACAGGGACAATCTTTCCTTAGACACATACTTGAAAATATGAAGATTCCGATTTTTCTGAAAAGGAAAACATATGAATTATGTATACTGCCATTGACTACAGATGCATTAGAGATAATGGCTTTTACTAAAAGAGATGTAGAAAAGCTCAAATCCACACAGCGATCCATGGAAAGATCCATGCTTGGTATAGGCCTACGAGACAGAATAAAAAATGAGGAAATTAGGAACAGAACCAAAATAGTCGATATCATGGATCGCGTAGCAAGACTGAAGTGGCAATGGGCGGGACATGTTGCGAGACAAGACCCCACAAGATGGACCCCTAAAATTTTAAGATGGAGGCCTTGTGAGAATAAGCGGGCATTGGAAGATCTCAAAAAGATGGTCCGACGACAAAGATGCTGTGGTGGGTAAAAATTGTCTGCAAGCAGAAACCGACCAAAAAAATGGAAGGATATGAAAGAGGCAGTATTTAACAGTAGAGTACAGAAGGCTGAGGAATAAGAGGAATATTATAATGCCGGTTAAATAAGAAAGAAAGTAGAAAAATAGAATAATCAAACGCCTTTTAAGTGATTTTTTTACATTAATGGCGCTGTATAAATCAACAATGTTTGATTATGTCCAAATGCTTGCAGACTGGCTGGATTTCCTTCCTAGGGAGTTGTTCGTATTTAAATTTATTTCAACAGAGAGGGAAAAAGTTTTCGAGAAGGGAATATGGAAGTCTGGGCATTTACAGGGCTTATGACCTGTCATTGGCTGGTTTGAGTGGCCACTTTACACACTGTGTAACATTCACCATTCTGCCCATGTTTGAACACGTGATAAAGGTTTCAGCTCTTTTACTTCACAAAAGTCAACAGATGGAAGAGTTGAGGAAATGTGGATGTTCAAACATGGGCAGAATGGTGAATGTTACACAGTGTGGCACAAGTGGCCACTCAAACCAGCCAATGACAGGTCATAAGCCCTGTAAATGCCTAGACTTCAATATTCCCTTCTCGAAAACTTTTTCCCTCTCTGTTGAAATAAATTTAAATACTGTATAAATCAGCCTAATATTATAATCAGTGAACCCTTTTAGACATAAATGAATTCTTTTGGAAATAAAACATATTTTGTATTCTGTATCGACAAAAGGAATTATTTAAAAAAATAAGGTATATTGTAACAACAAAATACTTAACTTTCATTTTAAATACGTTAAACGTGTTGTTATCTCACAATGAATGTTTCTTTGATCAAGTTATTTAAATTTTAGGTAATTCCATTGAAAACGTGTCTTAAATATCAAGGATGACAGAAATTCGCTTTGAAATAAGTAAACCATCCAGAGGCCAGCTGTCAAAATAAAAAACGAACTTTGCCCTGTAATACCGACCACTAAAATAGCATAAAAACTACATAGACATTCTTAGGGACACAAGTAATCAAAAAATTAACCCGCCGATTTTTAATTCGTGAACAAAGCTCAAATATCGTGAATATTTGAAGGAGCACCCGAATTCGAAAGTGCTCAATGCTGAACAGGATGTCAGGAACTATAGTCCTTAAAACTTAAGATGATTAGAATGACAGTTGTCAGAAAAACTGACGACATAACTTTGTAGTAACGTCTAAGGAGTGATTTATATTGACACACGAAAAATCCATTGTATTTAGTATGTTAATTTTTTTTTTTTATACAAATCAACGAAAATATTTAAAATCAGCTTTAAAACTAAAAGAAAACTGAAATAAACTTATTATCAACGACGTTCTTAAAAGGTTACATAATTTTGCAAAAATGTTAGAGATGGGACAAATTGATCAATGTAATTTGATCCAATAAAAAATGTTTGTTTGATAATGTTCACGAAAAAAGTATACATATCTTATTTTTGGTAAATAATTGTATTCAACACACAAACATAGGCTTGTTTTTGCGTTTTTCTTATCAATTTTTGGAAAAAGAATTTCATGGTTGCATGAAATAACTGATAAAATCGATTTGATCAGTGATCAGTAATTTCCCATCACTAATGAAATTAGTTTGACCGCTGTCATTCTAATCAAGATATATTTTAAGGACTATAGGTGTATAGTACGCCTCCATTTCTATCAGTCCTAGGTCAAGTTGAGGGCAGCGGTTAGTAAAGACTTCATTTTTTTCTTCATTTGGTTCATCTTGTAGAAGACCGTCCTTATGAAACATTGACACAAAGGAAAAAAGTCATAAATATGCTAGATGAATTTGAAATGTGGTGCTGGAGACGGATGCTACGCATTCCGTGGATGCGCGATCCACAAACGTC
The DNA here is from genome assembly GCF_059751315.1 of Micrasema longulum. Classification (NCBI taxonomy): domain Eukaryota; kingdom Metazoa; phylum Arthropoda; class Insecta; order Trichoptera; family Brachycentridae; genus Micrasema; species Micrasema longulum. Next base: position 100,884 of record NW_028277591.1, on the reverse strand, counting down.
TCCACCCTGTCGAAATTATTCAAAAGGTAACGACTGGAAAGTATTTATTTATTTATTTATCCATCGACGGCTTAAAGAACATTGTACAAAAAAATGTTTAACAGAAATTATCTCAACAGTGAACAATAGTTATGTAGTACATAATATGAAATACAATAGAATATTTAAAACCAAACAATTTAGAGAACATGAAATATTTTAAAAAAACGTAAAATCTCTAAATAAAAGATAGTAATTAACTTCATAACAATAAATCGATACAATATAATAATGGATAATTTTTTTCCAATTCAGGAACTTACCTTCTTAATTGTAATGACTGTCAAAATACATGCTGTAGGCCAAACGGGTGGAGCATTTAAAACATGCATAAAACAGCATATACCGTCATGGTCTAATAATAAAGATAATTTAAATTTAGCAAATCATTTAATAGAAGTTAACATTCTTTCGATTTAAAAAACAATGTAAAAAATAATTCATGTTGCACCTAAAGGCCATAAACTTGACAAACAGGACATTCTCGAAATTAATAGATTAAAAAATAAACCCGACGTAGAATTACTTAATGATCAGCTAACACACGTGTATTCCCCATTACTACACCCATTGTAATAATTGTACTAATTACTTTCAGACTTTGTTGTTCTGAAATCATAATTGACAGAAATCAAACTCACGAAAGATGGGACAATTAAAAATAATATGTATTCAATATTTATACTCATTAGAAATATCATTATATAAACTCATTAGTTAACCTGAAACACTTTGTTTTAATTTACTCTCATATAATTTTTAATTCTCTATTTATACCTCTGTTTTGTATAAATACATTGAATTTCTATGAAAGATAACATTTTGAAGATGTCGCGAAAACGATGAAGCCGGTCACTGGATATTCCAAATTTGTGGTTTAAAGTATCACTCGTCTTTTATTTCTATAATAAATAACAATTAACATGATGTTCTAAATATAAATATAACAAAGTAAAGTTGAGAATAATTTGAGATAAAAATAAAGGCGTTATTATTTAATAAGGTAATAATAAAAAAGAAAATGAATACATCAGTACTTTAAAAATTAAAAATAAGTTTTTTAAAGCAATGAGAAACCTTAAATTATCTAAATGACATCTTAATTTTATCAGTTGGTTGGAAAAAGTTGCTATTTGGCAATAAATCCATCAATTTACAATTTATATTATGTTCAACTCGTTAAAAAAAATACACGTATTCAAATTTGATGTATTTTATAATTCTGAAAATATTTTCGTATTTTTTAACTATCAAACAATTATTTATTTAGCTTGTATTACGTATATGTAATTTTTAATGCTTATCATACAGTTAAGCTTGTATTTGTTTAATTATTTATTTAATGTTAATCTTCATGTACCAAAAATAAGTACATACGCGTACTTATTGCTAAAAGAAGTATCTTCCAGACAAAAAACTGACTGGTAAAAAAAACTGTTTGAAAAAAATTTGGACTAAAAAACGAGACATGAAAAAAACACAATACAAAAAAACCTAATAAGTTAAAAATAACGGCTATTTTTTAAAAGGAGATACGGCTCGCATTTATTAAGATAAAGTAATGTAAAAATGCATTCTGTTGCACGTATTATAAAATGAGGAATGTGGAGTCAGGTAATGAATTTGGAAAGAGAGAGAAATAGGAACCAAGGAAAGAAAGGATAAAAAATATTTCAGGTGTTTCTTGAAGGTGACTATAAAAGGTGCATTTTTCATATGAAAAAGTAGCATGACAATGTTTGAGTATATCCAAATACTTGCAGACTGGCTGGATTTCCCCTCTAGGGAGTTATTCACATTTAAATGTACTTCAACAGAGAGGGGAAAAAAATTGAGAAGGGAATATGTACGTCTAGAAATTTACAGGGCTTATGACCTGTAATCAATTGGTTTAAGTGGCCACTTTACACACTGTGTAACATTCACCATTCTGCCCATGTTTGCACATCCACATTTCCTCAACTTTTCCATCTGTTGACTTTAGTGAAGTAAAATGGCTGAAACCTTTATCACTTGGGAGAGATTTATCCGGCTGAACCAAATCACCTACTAGGCAACGCCTGAAAACAATTTTCCAATTTTTAAATTCTTATTTTACCAGGTAATGATTCAACAATGTTTGAGTATGTCCAAATGCTTGCAGACTGGCTGAATTTTCTCCCTGGGGAACTATTCATTTTTTAATTTATTTCAACAGAGAGGGAAAACATTTTTGAGAAGTTGAAAAATGAGAATTTGTAATTTTTAATACTGTTTCAAATTAATAACTGGCGTCGCGGGTTCGATTCCCGCCAGTTGCAAGAAAAAAAAACCCAAGAAAGAATTTTTCTCAATTGGTCTGGGTGTTGTGATGTATTTTTCATTACCCCCTTCCATATCCTGTCTATCCCACCTGCAGACAAGCCTCAAAATAGAGGCTTAGCGGGTTATTCCTTTAAAAAAAAAAAAATAATAATAGCACAGAATTTAAAATTGTAACGTGTGTGTTATTTGTTTTTTTTTGTTTGACGTTCAGTTATTGATTTATAATGTTAAAGTAAAAAAATACTGTTATTCTGCATATCTCTAAATTAGTATTTCCAAAAACTCCTTGGGAATAGTATGACATGTATAACAAGTTTATTTTAAAAAAATGAAAAAATGCAACGAGCTGTCATAGTTAAAAAATACATAAATGTAAAATGTTCGTCACACAGATAATTAATTGATTTTCGAATGACGGCAATAAATATCTTTTATCTCAATCCAAATCCATAATCAAAGGTGTAAAATCGTTAAAGGTTGTTACATAGATAACGCTTGTTGACGTTGATTGATAAACCACAACAAAATACTTTCGTGTCATATAAATATATTGTTTTATTCTTTATATCTGCAATTGGAAATAACGATTGTTTGCCTAAAGTCAACGGTATTGTCTTTTTCTCATATTTATTACGGACATTATCATTATTGATTTATTGGGTACTTGTATAAATTTTAGATTTGTGTCTTTGAACTATTTTTTATCTTCGTTTTAATATGCCAATACATACATTTCACTGGTGTAACCCTTCACTGCGCAATTTATCAAATTGTAAAGAAATATATTTATTTATTTTATTTATTTATGTATTTCACAGTTTTAAAATGTACAGAGTTTCTTTGTTTCAGGTCCCGACTAGCTAGAAAATTCCTGTGTTTATTAGGAGCTTATTTTTTACATGTGTTTTTTTAAATCTATTATTTCATTAAATGATGCTTAATAAATTTAAAGAATAATAATAACATATGAAAAAATCAATATAAATATAAATTAGAAAACATGCAAGTAAGAATAATGAAAATTGAACCATAAAAATAAATTAGACAATATGGCATTAATAGTAAAGAGATGAGACATAATTATTATAAAATAAAAAACATACCGATAATAATCAAAATTGAAGCATAAATACACATTATAAAATATAACATTAGTAATAAAGAAATTTAAGAAAAATATAAATTGGAAAACATACCGATAATAATCAAAATTGAAGCATAAATACACATTATAAAATATAACATTAGTAATAAAGAAATTAAACAAAAATATAAATTGGGAAACATACCGATAATAATCAAAATTGAAGCATAAATACACAATATATTTATATCTGTACTCTTCGACATTCCTAAGTCAATGACTAATTATTTAAAAAATAGCACTCTACGAAGAATACAGATTACCTATAATGACAGTTTTAGTGACATCGACATACTACATTGTAAATTCCATATTTTTATCAGATCAGTTAAAGTCATTTTAAATTTATCTCCTGCTTGACTTTTAACTTTTAATTTGATTCTTAATTTTGTCTTTCAATGTTAACTTTTTAATTTTAATTCTTAATTTTAACTTTTAATTTAAACTTTTAACTTAATTTTAATTTAAACTTTTCATTTTAATTTTAACTTTTACTTTTAATTTTAATAATTTGATTTCAACTCTTAATTTATACTTACCTACATCTACACCGCAAGACAAAAAAAAATACGAGTTTACCTGCTACCGCGCCCCTTGACTTTACTGAACCCTTTTTCTAAGAAATCCTTTATCGATACCTCTTTCTTTTGTTTAATAAATTAAGGACACTATGTGTCACCTTTCTACAATATTTACATTTTAAAATGTCTCAACAGTCTTGTTTTACCCGCGTTTGAGTGAACATAACACAACAATCATGGAAAGTGCAAAGCAAATGTCGATCGCGATAAAATCCAAAATAATCACATTGTCGCAAGAAAACATATCTAATTGTGAAATATCTCGTCGAGTTGGGTATTCAGAAGGTGCAGTGAGGTTTTTATTAAAAAAAATCCAAGAAACTGGATCCATAGAACGGAAAAAAGGAAGCGGACGGGGGCGCGTGACATCTGCCCGAGATGATCGCTTAATAAAAAAAATTGTTATGCGCGATCGATTTTTAACGGCACCTGAAATACACGCAGAGGTGCAGTCTACCAGCACATCAACATTTTCAGTAAAAACAGTGTCCAGGCGGCTGTTGGAGCATGGTTTCCAAGCACGGAGTCCCGCAAAGAAACCATTACTCACGGACAAAATGAAGAAAGCTAGACTGGATTGGGCGAAAGAGCGCCAGAATTGGACCTTGGAGGATTGGCAAAATGTTGTTTTCTCTGATGAATCAAAATTCAACCTTTTTGGTCCAGACGGCAGAAAGATAGTTCGACGAAAACGTGGGGAAAGATATCATCCGTCGTGCGTCACTCGAACCGTTAAACATTCACCCTACGTGATGATTTGGGGGTGCATGACAGCATACGGTTTAGGACCTCTAAATTTTGTACAGGGTACGATGAATGCCATTCAGTACAAAAAAGTGTTAAAAAAACATATTATTCCAACAATCGAGGACATTACGCAGTATACCGCGGACCCAATTTTTCAGGACGATTCTGCGCCGTGCCATAGAGCCCGCACTGTGAGTACAAATATATATATTTTTAAATGCATTTTGTGACCACATGATAAATAATTTATTGTTTTTTTATAGATCAATGAATTCAAGGAGAAAATTGGCTTAAAATCGTTGACGTGGCCCGGGAATAGCCCTGATTTGAACCCGATAGAAAATTTATGGGCGATTATGAAAAAAAAAGTCGGGAAAAAAAAATCAAAAAACATTGAGGAATTAAAAAAAAACTTAATTCAAGTTTGGGAAGAAGAAATAACATCAGAAATTTTAGATTCGCTTTACGCTTCTCTAAATAATAGAATTTTACATGTTATAAAAAATAAAGGTGAATTCACTAAGTACTAAATATTTTTAAATGTTATAAATATGTTTAAATGTAAAATACTTTAATTTAAAATAAAGCGATAAGAACCTACTTCTTAAATATGAATTAAAAAATAACATGTCTTTTATTATTCCATCACAAACACTCGACCATAAATGAACCGTTATGGGTCTCTAAGGTTCGGGTAATCTGATACCTGATATATAATGGCAATTTCTAAGTACAATTCATGAGTAAGATTTTTTATTTTAACCTTGAAATAACGAGTAGTCATCACATATGTCAAACAATATAAAAAAACTAATTAAATATCAAGAATAATTCATTATATGTCAATTTTAGTTTTTTTTGAGAACTCGTAAATTTATTTGTCTTGCGGTGTACTACCTGCATCGAATAATTTATTGTTAGTTGTGATTTTTTTTACAATTAAATTGAAATGTTCATGGAAGCAGAGAGAGAGGGAGGAAAGTAGAGTAGCTTTACAATGTCTTCTCCTTTATATGAACTTTTTATGTAATATTTTTTTTAAACTTTTTTAGAATTAAATTATTTTCCCCCTCTCCTCCTGCATTCATTAGTGTGAAATCTGTAATTGGTCTTACTTTTTAAAATTGTTCTTTTGTACCTTGTTTTTTTATATAAAGACTGTATGATTTCATTAATAAATAAATAAAAAAAATATAAAATATAACATTAGTAATAAAGAAATTAAACAAAAATATAAATTGGAAAATATATATATAATTTTTTTTATTTTTCATGAAGATACTGGGTAAAAGAATGGAAAAACCTTTTTTGTTTTCATGTTTTAAGCATGTTAATAATATGCCACATCACTGAAAATGTTTCAAAAATACAAAAATATCAGAAAAGCAAGATATAATGTTTTTAATTAATAATATATTTTTATCTTATTATGAAAGTAACGGAAACCATTCAGTAGTCAGGTGGCACAAAGGACCATCTGTATTTTTTTAAATGTTACTGACAGCTAAAATAAGACCAGTTTATAATTATAAGCCAAATATTTTTAGAAATGTATTTTTTACGTTATTGTTATAAAAAAGGATATAAAATTTTTAATAAAAAATGAAATATATGAAAATTTCATACCTTTTTTTTTCTATTAAGTACATTTTATATAACTTAACAGCTGAACTAAATATTTAAAAATGTTTTTTTTAAATGCGCCTAGTGTATACATTCTCAATAAAATATCAATTATCTCGATTCGAGGTTGGTGTGGCTTAACCTCAGAATAATGTTATTACTCTAGGAGCTTAACACATTTTTGCATAAAACTATCCAATTTTACTCTGTTGACGATTTTTGAAATTAATCATAAAGGTTAGTATCTATGTGTACAATATAATACACTGATCGCAGAGTGATAAAAATGTTTAAGATCACTTTTATACTCCGATTATTGGTTATGTAGCAAATGTCTACATTAGGCCGTGAACACTCTCGCAATCTGCATTTAATGTTATGTTTTATTTTTATTGGATTGCTCTTGTTATTCCTATAAAAGTAATAAGAACTGTAAATATTACTCCAAATGTAAAATAACTGATACCAGGTGTAATTGACAAGTGAATCGTGTCACCTTCGTATTTTTCTTATTTCGTGATAGAGTTCTAAAAGTTATTTCCGCATTTTAAGCAAACATACTTAGTATTTGTGAATTAATCAAAGATAATAAACGTTTCCTTAAAAATGTGTCAATATTTTCACAGGTCATAAGATAAAGCCTCTGTTAAACATTTAAGTTATTGTCTTATCATTAAAGTTATCTGCATTGTTTCATTCATCATGTTCGTAAGTTCTACGTAAATTCACGCCTGTACTATTGTTAATACAAAAAATAATATTAAGTTTATGTATAGTTTATTTAATATATTAAAATAAAATAAAATCACTTTGTTTTTATGTACCACTTATATTTTTAACAATTCGACAACCAACTGGTCTCGGCAATACTATGACTTCTTCAGGATGCAAATAAAATAGATAATATTTTAAACAAAAACAAATTATTCAAAAGCAATTCCTGTTTTTAAACAACAGAGATTTAAATATAAATAGACGGCGGAGAAGATTTTTATACATTAACAATTATTTAAATTTTTTTAAAAAGATTTACCGGATGACATAAAACCAGCATTTTACACAACCAAAAATAAAGGAAGTATACTAAAAAACACTAAAAAAATAACTGAAAAATTATATCGATCAGGCATTTACAAGTTGATGTGCCATGACTGCAAGTCATTTTATATAGGAAAAACATGACGTGCTATTAAAACTCGAGTAAAAGAACATATGAGATGTCTTAAAAACAATTTTTTTTTGAGTTTGCTGACAATATCCTAACAAATAGTCACCCATTCAATTCTGAAGATGGCATCGAAATTCTACATACAAAAAAAAAAAGATATGCGCATGATTATTTTGAAATATTTGAGATTAGAAAGGCTGTAAATAAAAATTTAAATAGAATTAATAATAAAATAAATCTTAGTAATAGTCCCTTTTAAAATATGTTCCCTCTCCCTTTAGGGATTAGTGGATTTATCCACACACAAACCCCCTCTCTTCTCTACCCCAGTAGCCACGCCCACTCTACCTTTACTGTGAAAAATTTATGTATGTTGTGGTAGTTTGTAATTAACCCTGAAGAAGGCATAGTATTGCCGAAACTAGTTGGTTGTCAAATTATAAAAAATATGAGTGGTACATAAAAACAAAGTGATTTTATTTTATTTAAAAATATTAAATAACAATGTTCCACAAAGTAAGTGCTTCAAACATCAAAAATATTATTATTATAATACTTACTATCTTTGACTGTTACATTCTATGAAGTTTACCCCTGCGAGCCTCAATAACGCAGCCCGCATCTAACAGACCCTTGAATGGTGAATGTTACAGTGTGTAAAGTGGCCACTTAAACCAGCCATTGACAGGTCATAAGCTATGTATATGCCTGGACTTCTATATTACCTTATCTTAAATGTTCTTCATCTCTGTTGTAATATGTTAAAATATGTAAGTGTTTACGATAACTTAATTAATCAATTTACTTTTAATATGCGTTAACTATTTTCTATTTGTACGACTGTATGTTATCTTAAGAATAAAACAAATAAACAGAGTATTTGCATTATTTTTTTTACCGAATTTGATCTGAGATCTTTCTTTGCCATGTTCGTAAATTTTGCACTTACTATTGACATTGGACACAGTGCGTCACGAAGGTCTCCTACATGAGGTAGATAAGGGCATGCCTGAGGAGACAAATTTTAGAGAGCGCCCTTACAGAAAATACCTCAAGAATTCATGCAGATAGTTGCAGGTTATGACCGTAAGCGAAGACCTAAAGAAGGCCATATAGGAAAGACCGGAGTGACAGAGGTGACTCAGATCATTTCTCCAATCATCGATTTTAGAGGATTAAAACCAGAAAAGAAGATTTAATATCGATACTAAATTATGACACAGATGGACAGTTTAAGAATCGCTAAAATGCGAATGTTAATAGATGCAAAAAACGAGTAAGACCATTAAAGATATCTTTAGACAAAACACAACAAATACTCATGAACATGTCTTATCGGAGTGAATAAACTTTTATAGGTGATTTAAATTTATTGAATTGTTATTAGATTAAATTTATCAACAGTGACAAGTATTTATACAATGGAACTTTGTCTTGTTTTTAAATAAAAACGACCTGAATATTTTAGTACACAGGAAAAAATACACCTTTACAACACCAGGAATAAAAGTCAATTAAAAATTCCATGAATGAAACAATCGTTTGTACATAGAGGGCTCGTATGCATGGAAGTAAAAATACATAATAAGCTCCCCAATTAAATTAAGGAAATAAATTGTGTTAAAAAATTGCAGGTGCTTTAAAAGTATATCTAATCAATAAATGTTTATTTACTTTAAATGAATATTTGGAAGATGTAAAGAATAAATAAAAATGTTTAAAATAAAATTAATGACACCGTAATATTATTTAACGTTTTTACTTTTTGTGTTTTCTAAACGTTTTCATTTATTATTATTTTTTTATTTTTTTAAATTAAGTTTTATTTTTTTTAAAAAATTAGTTTTGATTAGATTAAAACGTTGCTAGGTAGCAAAAGTCTGCCATTCAACTGTGTTTACCATTGTTATTATTTTTGTGCGTATGAAATTGTATGTTTTGTTTAATAAATATTTATTATTGCAATTATAGTGCATGAAAAGATGTGCATATGGATGTAGAGCAAGCAAGGTCATTATCTTAACAGCCCCTCCACACTATGCTTCTTGCGCTGCTCATCACTATACTAATCGCGCTGCAGCCCTCTCGCCCGATGTTGCCCTCTCTGCTCACACCCTGCTCTACTCACGCAATTAATCGCGACGCTCTTCACTTGTCATTTGCGTTTGCTATACAATAGACGACGAAATTGCGGCAGCGTGTGCGCTGCTTATTTTTAGTATAACTAATGATATCAATGTTATACAAAGAAACACGCATCATTCAAAAATGACGCGTGCATCTGCGTGAACGCTCGATGCGTACTGCGACCGCGCGGTTATGTGGCCAGTCACTCGCGCTCATATTGCCGGTCCTTTGACTCGCGCTCAAAAAACCGACAAAATAGGGAGCGGTGGGCACGACGAAGAGCATGACGTGCGGTATGACGAGTAATGTTGCCCATGCCATGCCACTCGTCGAGTGTGTGGCAGGCCCAAAAGATAAACTGATGTGGCGTTCTCAACCTGATGCCAATCTTTACAAGGAAACGTCGTAATCGTTTACTGTTGTAAATTGATAATAATGTTGTAAATTAATAATGTAATAATAATTTGGTTTTTAAAAATTAAAATAGGTTTTTTTAAACATAGGTAAACAAAACTTTTTAAAAATCTAATCTATAACCAACAGAAACACACATATTACGAGATTATTTATATTTTTTAAACGCATTCGTGTAATCGTGCGTGTGTATTTAATGTTTTACTATTAACATACATAATTTAATATGAAGTATCACTTGTTTGCATCTTATCTCATAAACATGCATCAGAGATACTGTCATATAATATATGCGCATTGTGTATAACAACAGAATAAAAATAAAAACTCGAACAAGCGTAGAATATTATTTGAAAATAAGAGCCAATTACACAAATATGTCCCTTAAGCTGCGGCCAATTAGTCTATGTTTGATAGAACGAACTGTAGTCTGCTGCGAGCGTTCGCCAGCTACCGTAAAATGGGGTGAAGTAGGCCAAATTTAGGATATTTTTCCCTTATAACTCTGTAAGTCTCAATGCAATTTATTCACTTATTTTAATATAGCTAATAAATTGAATTGTTAATAAACTACCGATAATGCAATAACTGAAAAATATTTTTTTTTTTCATGTGGCCCAATTTACCCCTGGATTGGGGTGAAGTGGTTCATTCGTAGTTATAACAGCATCATGCTTATAAAAATATTTGTAATTCCGGGGTAATTTTTTCATTTGTTTTTATTTAATAAAAAGCTAAAACCATAATTTTTACACAAAAAGCATAAATTATTTAATACAAAACATGTTTATTCTATTTAAAAATGAATGTGCTACTTTTTAGACAATGTTAAATTTCCGTTTTTCCTATACAGTAAAAACTAGCCTTCTTCTTCTGAATGATTTTGGTGTCTTCAACTTACAAAGTATTTTCTCTTCGGCAACATCATCTAGATTATAAATATTAGGATATGCACTTTGCATTCACGTACTTTACGTCAATTTTACTTAAAATATTTTTCACAAAAACATGACATTTTTGTGTGGAAGTCCTTTTGATCTTCTCCGCAAAGTGGTTTTTGGAATCTTATACTTTTCCGAAACCTTTCTGGCTGAAACACCGCATTTCATCTTATCCAATGCTTTTTCCAGTTTCTCGTTCGAATACTCTGCATAATGGGGTCCATCGAGCCTCTTCTTGTATGCTTTAGGCATGTTTTTAGGGTGGCCCACTTCACCCCACAGTGATATTGAAAAGTGGCCCACTTCACTACCTGAAAGTTGCATTTTTGTATAATTTTAAATATTTTGACAGACGTCAAACACATTTGGTTTTCCATATAACCACGCAGTAACATGAACATTGAGAACACGCTAAGCCAACAATATCATTCACAACATAATTAGACTTACCTGTAAAGTAGTTATAATATGGTCAACGTTTTTTTCCAGAGTTTTAGGCGTCAGAACGAATAGTAAATAACTTTATGAAGTGCAGAGACAAAAACACGTACATGCATTTACAAGTTAACTGCACTGTCAGTTGTCCAAAGACAGACGAACAAGAATCATTGCGACCGTATTTCAAATGTAACAGCTGAAGTGGTTCACTGATGCTTCTGTGGCTCACTTCACCCCAGCATGTTCACCTCACCCCATATTACGGTACTTTTCTCCTCAAAATTACTAAAATGCCTATATGTAAACTAAGATACTAAACAAATCGATCTGGAAAAGCAATGGTATAACCTTTCACCGGCAAGTTATGTTCCTATCTTAATCAATAATTGTTCAAAATACCTATTTTAATGTCAAAAACGTCTTATTAATATGTTTAAATTCGCGAATTATCTCCTGCCTCCATCCTGCTCAGTTAGTTGGGCGTAAAGCGAAACGACAAACAAAGGTGACGCATATGCGGAAGGGAGCGACATACTGAATAGAACTTACAGTTGACCGATGTCAACAGTCCGTGCATTTTACTGTACTACTTGTTTTGCTTGTCAAAGTCGGCGTGACGATATTTGCTATATCCGCTGTTCATTCCTTGTCGTTAGGGGACGACTTTTTAGCTCGGATTTGTATGGAGTGTCATCACTTGTTTTTTTCATTTAGACAGAAACTTAACGCATCTATTTTTTTTGCAACTCAGCCTTTATTAATTCTAAGAATAAAACTCAATAAAATATGAACAATAAAACGAACGTTTAAAATATCTTTATTGTATTTATGTACATGAATTTTATAATATTTACAAAAATAATGTTTTAACATATATTCAATTTTATAAATAATTATTTGCACATATGATTTAATGTAAAATCACCGGAAGAATGTACATGTAGTATACGTTTGTAAAAGGCACATTATTTTTTATTGCATAATATACAAATAGTAGTTGTACATAGTTATCTATACCGTTTTATTAACTATTAAAAATAATAATTAAAGAATAACTGAATAATATTTAAATTATATATTGATTTATTAACAAACAACGTTTCAAAGGAATCATCGGATATTAAGAACAAGCAATTAATATTTTTGATATTTGTAGCCCTAAATTTGTAGATTATTGTTATATTTTCGAGAGATAAAAAGCTGTTGTCAATAAAAAGTGGTCTATAAAACAAAGTTATTTAGTTTATCCCTCAAAAACAAGCAGCGCCTTTTTTAGATATAAAATATAAGAATCAAAATTTTTGTCTTCTTTTTATGTCTACTTTTAAGCCTTAAGAATAAATATAATATACTAATTGAAAAACGTATGTTTAAATGTAATTTTATTTATTTATGTATTATACTTAAAACGAATGTAACTTATGTCAAATAAAAAACATACATAATTAATTCTTATGTATAAGAATGAAACATAACTTTAAAATCACAGCTTTTAATGAAAATTTCACGAAGAATTTCACGAAATTTCACCGAAAACGTATGGCCGCTCTCAGATAAATTATTTTATATCGTCTTTGTTTTTGTGATAAATGATTAATGTTTTAATATTTCTAATATAACAACATTCATACAATCCCATTTTCCCATCTGAGACATTGTTTCAATTTACGAAGGTACTGGACACGTAGCAATTTTTTTAAAAGAGTCATTGACATATTTCTGGTCATGCGGTTACAAGGGGAGATCGCAGCAGAATGCTTGTGTTATCTAATTCCAAAAACACGTACGACTTTTGCTCAGAGACATTTTTTTTGTGGCCCCAAGAGTGTTCAATGTCCTGGATGAACATACTAAGTTCTCCAAATCAAAAGCCATTTTGAGGAGAAGTGTAAAGTTTGGATTTTGTCTAAGGGAAGAGACCAATGTAGGAGACTGATGCGAGACATAGCATTGATTAGGCGTTCTGTCAAAATGTTTATTAAAATTTGTTTATTAAATTATTTAAATTTTTAGTATTCTTTGATAATAAATATGCTTTCAATTTCCATAATGTTGTATCCCTACTCAACACAGGGCTCTTGGCCTCGTAGAGCTAGGGATACGTCATTATTTTGTTGTAACATGTATATTAGATTGAAAAAAAAAAGAAAAAAACAAAAAATCCTACAAACCATAAATGTGCACAAACACGAGGAAGGTTGATCGCCTAATTGTTAAGTGCCTATTGAATTCAATTAAAATTTAAGGTCTGAGAAAATAATTAAGTCAATCAGCGATTGAAAAATTAATTTGTTTTTTATTATCTTTTTCCGTTAGAAAGACTTCTTTGCTTATCCGAAGCAATGCATTATATTTCAAAAAGTGTCATTTTTAGTAAATCAATCTAATTTCACCTTAACGAAGTGAGAAGCTTTTGATCGAACTTACATATAATGTATTTACTCTATGTGAATACGACATTGTATTTGGTTGATTGTTTATTAACAATATTTTGAGTTTGTCCAAATTTTTGTAGACAAGGACTGGATTCAACTCCCTAGGGAGCTGTTTATATTAACATATTACAACAGAGTTGAAAAACATTTAAGAAAAGATAATATATAAGTCTAGGCATCTACAGGGCTTATAACCTGTCAATGGCTGGTTTAAGTGGCCACTTTACACACTGTGTAACATTCACCATTCTGCCTATATTTGAACATCTATATTCCTTCAATTCTTTCATCTCTTGATGTTTGTGAAGTTAAAGAGCTGAAACCCTTATTTATGCAGGTGAGATTCATCTAGTTGAATTATTTCACCTACATACTAGGCAACGCCTGAAAACGTTATTTTTTCAATTTCTTTACTTGTTGCACAGTGTGTAAAGTGGCCACTTAAACCAGCCATTGACAGGTCATAAGCCCTGTAGATGCCTAGACTTATATATTATCTTTTCTTAAATGTTCTTCATCTCTGTTGTAATATGTGTTTGTTTATTATAAATTATTGGTTTTCAGAGTAAACTACAATACTTAAATAGAAACAAATAACGCAATTAATTATAAGTGACGATATTTAAATAAAATTGATTAACTATTAAATTAACTATCACTTTGAAAATATTAATTTTCAATAAACAATCTCTGTAACTTCATACATAATGATAAAAAAGAAATTTATAAAAGAAACAAACTACCCCATGATTTGTACGATAGACACGATAAAATGAGAAATACTAATTAAATTATTACCATATTAGCCCAAATATAACGCGATATATTTCACTTTTTTTTTTCTTTCTAAAAAACCATTCGCGGAGTTCAGGTGGTGTTTATAACTCTTAGAAGGCTGTGCGGGAGGAGACCTTGATGGTGTATAATGTGGCGGATCCATCGGACTCGCCTCTCTGAGATGCTTTTGATTAGGTGCCTCCGTTCTTCGATTCTGCTGAGAACCTCGTCATTAGTAATGTGGTCTCTCCAGGAAATTCCTAATATTTTTTTAAAGAACCACATCTCAAAAGGCTTCTTGTCTTTATCTCTTTCGGTAAGGTACCATGTCTCACAGCCGTATAGTACCACCAGTTTATTAACTTCAATAGTCAATAAAAAGGTTAAAAATTGTGTTGTTAAAATCAATCGGTAATGAGAAGTTGAGAATCACCGTTATGCTTGATGCTATATTTGATTGTATAACTAGGTGTTTAAATTTTATTTGTCTATTTGAATAAAAATATTACGTTACATCGCAGATGGTCGGAAACTTTTTGAATTTGTAATATTAAATCGAAAAATTATGCCAAAGAAAAAGTGCAACCTGGATTGATTGTTCGTGTCCAGAAAAGGGATAAATGTCGGAGGAACTAATTAAATGTTGTATGGGAACAGCGTCCCGGGGCATTTAAAACACTTTGCGCTATGTTTGTACTTGATGCATTTCGAGGTCGTCTGACACCACAAGAAGTGAATCTTTGAATACTTATATGGTGATAATGGAGGAATGACATCACTGAAAAACTACTTGCAGTTTTGGCTGAGGCTCAGCAAATAATAGAGGATAAACACAAAACACAAATTGAGGATTTGACTAAAGCAAACGAGTGCATACCTCGAGTTTTGTATAAAAACTGACCGTGGTAAGCAATAAGACAGCGTGGCTTTTAGATTCATTATGAAGTAAAAAGTTAAGATTAAGATGTGGTTGTCAAGAAGTCATTCAAAGAAAATTTACGAAAGAAGTACAACAACTGTCACTTAGCTGGAAATCATCCTCTGACCCCATTTCCAAGGTATGCATAGCACTTTTGCTAGCTCCACCCCATGCAATTATTCCGTAATCTGTAATGGTTTGACACATTTAGTAATATACTTGATTTAAAGTTGTTGCATATTTAAAGTTGCTGCTTATTAATTTGCATAGAGTAACGGCCGTGACACGGTACACATCCTAAGCAGATAACACCTCCGTTGTGAAGGTTCTGATAGGGACCCGGAGTAGAGTCTTGAGTAAATACTTTTGTGCTATTTACAAGGTATGCATAGCACTTTTGCTAGCTCCACCCCATGCAATTATTCCGTAATCTGTAATGGTTTGACACATTTAGTAATATACTTGATTTAAAGTTGTTGCATATTTAAAGTTGCTGCTTATTAAGTTGCATAGAGTAACGGCCGCGACACGGTACACATCCTAACCATATAACACCTCCGTTGTGAAGGTTCTGATAGAGACCCAGAGTAGAGTCTTGAGTAAATACTTTTGTGCTATTTCCAAGGTATGCATAGCACTTTTGTTAGCTCCACCCCATGCAATTATTCCGTAATCTGTAATGGTTTGACACATTTAGTAATATACTTTATTTAAAGTTGTTGCATATTTAAAGTTGCTGCTTATTAAGTTGCATAGAGTAACGGCCGCGACAAGGTACATATCCTAAGCAGATAACACCTCCGTTGTGAAGGTTCTGATAGGGACCCAGAGTAGTGTCTTGAGTAAATACTTTTGTGCTATTTCCAAGGTATGCATAGCACTTTTGCTAGCTCCACCCCATGCAATTATTCCGTAATCTGTAATGGTTTGACACATTGAGATGTATACTTGATTTAAAGTTGTTGCATATTTAAAGTTGTTGCTCATTTGACACGGTACACATCCTAAGCAGATTACGTAACATAGATGGACGCTGAAAGATCAATATTATATTTAAAAAATTTTTTTTTATCAATATTACATGATAAAAATAATGTGTCTTCACTGGGGTAACCCGTACCGAGAACACAAAACAAAATATTTTCGTTTTTTTCGTAAGAACAAACATAATATAAATAGAGAAATTTACATAATTTTAAAACACTACGCATATTGATATACCTTCTGTCTGTGTACTAGTATGAATATTCAACAAACTCTCTCGTGAAAACTAATATAAAAATGACTAATTAAAATCCTTTCTCACATTCTAAAAATTACGTACAAAATACTGTGTCTAATTTCAATGTACAGTTTTGTGCCAAATCTTTTCAGTCAAACACGAGTATAATAAATAGATTGTACGATTGGCAGAACAAATAGTCTTTAGAAGTGCACAATTGCAACTGAAGACTGATGTATAATCACATGTAGCCATTTGTCCAACTAGAGTGAGACCCGATGGTATGAATATACACTTTCACTTGTATGGGACAAACGATTCAATGAGGAAGTTCAGTGTGGTTTAAAAATAAATTATTAGTAGACTATAAAACTAAGCCAAAAAATAGTAATTTTATCTACCGTTTTACCATCGCTCCGATTTTTAAAACTTTTTTTACGAAAATTCGAAATTACACCGCAAGCGACGTCACGAATTCAAGTTGCTGAGTGCTTCAGACATTTAAATTAAATCCCGTTCAATAAGGAAGTTCAGTAGTTTTTTTAAAAATTTTTATATGTTAATGTACCATTAAATAAAGCCAATTAAAAAAAAAACATTTTTATTAATCGTTTTTTTTTAGTTTTATATTTTTGAAAATATATCGCGTGTGAAGTCTCGAATTCTCTTCCCGTACTTATCAATGAGTTCTGGTGATTCGTCAATTGACTTACCGTGAACCGGAAATCTATTTCAACCTTCTTATATATGTTACAGAAAATGGCAGTTTTCAAAAAGAACTGGGAGTGCAACTAGGAATAGCAGGCGTCACATTCAATAGTATGAAAGCTGTCTGGAGATTGGATATTTACTCAGTGAAAACCAAATGCCACCTATATAGCGCCTAACACGTATTCTCCTCTACGGATGCGATTCGTGGCACCACTAGGGCCCAAAACAGCAAAATTTTGTGTTTTGAAAATAGGCGTCTCAGAAGAATCTTGGGTGTGTGGTAGTTTGACATAGGGAGGAATGAAGTAATTAGAGAACGGACGCAGCAAACTCCGGTGACAACAGTCATCGAGCGGAGGCGATACGGTTGGCTTAGCCATGTGCTGCGGATGCCTCCTGAGAGCCTTGATCACGCTTGCCGCCTTTACAAGGCATCAGGTTCTCGACGTCCTAACGTCCACTGCTAACTGTTCGTCGGCAGTTCGTGTAAGAACTACGGGACGTGAACCTGACTTGGGAGGATGCACAGGAGCTGGCAACCGACAGAGATGCTTGGGGGATCTTTGTGGAGACCATATGCTCCAACTAGAGAGCGGACATGGAATAATGAATATCATTGGTTGATTCGGAAGAACGAGTGACGTCATGCAAAGTAGTTAGTTTTTATTGAAATATTTTTTTTTTTACATTTTCAAGAAACTTCACCGCAAAATACATTTTTATGTACTATTTCCCGTATAGCTGAACTCCCTCATTCTAAAAACAAATTGTTTTTTACCCACTCAACGTCAAAAAATATTAAACTTCGAAATACATGGCTACCCTGGAAACGTGTGTACGAAAACATTTATTATATCCAATTTTCCGTAGCACTGAACATCCTCATTGTATTTTTCAATGTTTATTTTAGTATAGATTATTGTATTTTTTCTTCTGTGGTTGTCTGTTCTTCGCTTCTTGGAGAAAAGTTTTTTCCACTCTCCATCTGGACTTCTGATGTAAGAATGGTCCTCTTGAACCGATAGCTCGCGGGGTACCCGTACTTCGGAATATCATTCCACCACTGCTCGTCTCCTGATGCCCAGAGAACGAACACCAAGTTGGTGACGAGGAAGACGCCAAACACGATCCAGAAAACTGTCCTCCATTGCTCGAGAGTACTCTAAAAAATGATGAACACAAGTTAAGAGGATGTGCGAAATGATAAATATGTATTTAAACGTATTTTCTTTAGCAAATGCCTCTCCGATACTGTGCAAAAAATACAACTGCATGTTGAGTCAGACCGATTGAAAAAAATGTATTTATCCGAAGCTGGCGGATGAAGAATACAGTTCTGTGTGTGAAATAGAACCAGAATCCTGGTTGTGCGTTTGCGACTCGATGGCTACCTTCAAGTAAAAATCCTGGAGGAAAATCGAGTGGGGCGGCTTCATGGTGAAGTAGTGGTTTGAAGTCCCGGTTTCGATTCCCTGGCAGGGTCAAAGGGAAATATTTATTTTAAGGGTGATTTAACACTGCAATATTTCATCATCCCTGGACTGGTACCTGAAGCGTAGGACATATCACTTTACTTTCCATGTAATGAAAATTATCAAGATACGCTAGGCTTGGAGTGCCATTCTGTGCTCTTTGCACCACTAAGTGCAGATAAGGAAATTCTAATAGTTTTTTGTTTATTTTTTTATTTAATTTATTAAGAGAAAACAACAGGCATTATAACAAAAAAAAAACAATATTTACAAATAAACCAAAATTATAGGCATATAATAATTATAGTATTTTAATTATTACAATGCCAAAAAACAAGAAAAAAATGGGAACCTTTAAAAAGCCACTCACTGGTACAAAAAGTCAAATATTACAATAATAATTATATGAAAAAAATATTTGAAAACAACAATTTCCAAAAGTTATTTAAAAAAAAAAAAAATAATGATGATTTTTCCTATGAAAATGGGAGTGTGTATTCAAATTTAAAAATGGCGCAGATTTTAATTATAAATAACCGGTGCTTCTGTGATTTCATCGGAGTATTTTTTTAATAAATCGCAGTGACGCATGACCGTTGAGAAATATTGATCTGAGCAATGGTTGAAGCCCTGCGTGCTTTAGTCAACATGTGATTATGATGGCGACAATTTTTATCCAACCCGGCAGGCTCAACGGCCCGCTAACACATCCAACAAGAACGCCATGTCGCTAGTCCGTCGCGAGTTGTGTGTTTAGTGAAGTTTTCAGAATACTTACATCGGGTGTCAGGATGCCTACAAGATACGGAGTGATGATGCCGGACAGGGCTCCAAGACCATTGACGATGGCCATCAGAGTTCCAGCGAAGTTGGTGCTGAGGTCCAGAGCGTTTACTTTCATTCCTGGGAAGAAGGCTCCCATCAGACCCATTGACAGGGTGAAAAGACCCACCACAGCGGCCTCGTTGTTTCCAGCGTAGGATGCAAGAATGATGCAAATACCAGGACCAACAGCAGCTGAAATAAACAAAGATTTTCAAATAAAGTGGACATAATAATATTTAAGATGTTAAATAAATTTGGTACCTCCATCTTGTTCTTTTCAGATGGAAAAAAGGACACATATGTTAACCCACACAACAACACAAAATGAGTATTTTTATTTTATATTTTACAACAAATTAGTCAATTATTCATAGTATATTTATCGTACACTGCGCAAATACCGCGAGCAGCTTTGGCAATTTTTAAAATTTTCCTTTTTTAATTTTTTTTTTCATTAATAAATTTCTTAAAAGCTACACGTTTTTTTAGAATTCTATACAGATCTACTTTATACATCTAGTAAATGTTATTACTGTAACTCTCCAAAAAAAGAGACTAACTCTTGTGCTTGGAGAGTGACTTACACTGTTGTAGTTGTATATTTATAAGAGTTTATATAATTTTAAATACGAGTCCATGAGAAAAAAAAAAACATAGGATATATAAAAAAAAAAAACATAAAACAGTAATAACTTCATACTAAATAAAATTTCATGTAGTTTTTACACGTGTTCAAAATTTTTCTTTAGATTTACTTTAAATTTGTTTATTGATATATTAGTTTTTGGTTCATTGGGAAGATTATTATAATTTTTTATATTATATATACAAAGATGACGTGTTAGACCTTTAAATTGTACATTGGTGGATTTATTGCCAAATGGCAACTTCTTCGATGATGTTGATTTTACTAAATAAAGGTATTATTTCGGTAATTTAAGTTTTTTCTATTTTATTGTTCAAAAAACTTATATTTTTTTAAGTACTAATGTTGTATTATTGTTTTTATTATTATTATCTTGTTATTCTCAACTACACTGTATTATGTTTATATTAAGAAAATAAGATTTTCTCATGGTTATCTTTTATTAAGAAATGTTATGTTTTTTTTTTTACTTTTTTGTATTATATGTTTACTAATTTTTTTAGTTTTAATTATTCTATTAGTTCATACTATGTACTACATAATTATTATGCACTGCTGTAATAACTTCTGTAAAATTATTATTTTTTATAAAATAAATGAATAAATAACACTAATACAAGTATTAATACCTAATACTCATAATGTAAGGAACATTATGAAGCTAATAAATAAAATGCGTTCTGCTATATGCTTAAATACTAATAATTTTCATTGGTTTTTCCGTTTGCGATTTTCACATAAATGTGTATAGAGTGAACCGAGAGAATTTTTTTAAATTTTTTAAAAACGTATTTTTGTGCACCGTAAAAAACACCCAACTCACGCGTGCTCGTGTGCCTACTGCCTCCCCTTAATTAAATTCAGTATACCACTGTACTAAGCATCTGGGCCTCGATTACAATGGGAAGTTAACAGAGTTATCTTCAACTGTCTATAAAGAAAACCGATATTTGTGTATGAAAATGCGTATATTTGCATGAACATTTGAAGTATTTTTAATTTTTCATACAAAAATAGACACTTTCGTTCATAAATATCGATGTAAGTTTTTACCGTCTCAGTAAATCACGATGAAGATAGCCATTAATGATTGCGGCCCAGGTTACGCACAAAAGTTAGAGCGAGTATCATATTTCAAATCTCTGAATTTGCAATACTAGGAACCATAAAACCACAAGATTCTTATTTTACCAGTCAGAAATTAATTCATCACTGTCGTTTTAACTGAAGTGGCTTCCTCTCTTGATGTTAATTGTCCATTGTACTATTTGGACAATCGTATTACAAAATTATCGATTCTTTCTGATCATATTTTAATTGATATGGTGACGGATGATAAGCCAATACGTATTCTGAATAATCAGCTTACCGATGGTTGTAAACATCTTCCTTGCATTAGTGGTAGATATCCACTTTCTGTCGATGGACAAATCACAAAGCCACCCAAATCCAATGGAGGTAAACCACATGACAATATATGGAAGAGTGGCCCAAATTCCAGTCTTCAATACGTCGAATTTCAAAACGTCTCTCATGTACTTAGGAAGATCTGTCACCATTGTGAAATAGCCCCAGTCGTGACCAATCTGAAAAATAAAAATTGTAAAAACATTGAAATGTGTGAATGCATAAAAGCGAATGACGTAAAAAAAAAGGAGTTTTTAATCAATATTTTATAATTAACATGATACAACAGAGATGAAGAACGTATTAGAGAAGGGAATATAGAAGTCTAGGCATCCACAGGGCTTATGACCTGTCATTGGCTGGTTTAAGTGACCACTTTACACACTGTGTAACATTCACCATTCTGCCCAGATGTAAACATCCATATTCCTTTAAGTCTTCAGTCTGTTGATGTTTGTGAAGTTAAAAAGGTGAAACCTTTATTTATGAGGGTGACATTCATCTAATTAAATTATTTTACCTACATACAAGGCAACGACTGATTTTTTAAAAACTATTTCTATACTTCTTCATGGACCAGGTGGATTTATCAACAATATTTTTAGTTTGACCAATTTTTTTTTAAATAAGGACTGGATTCAACTCCCTGGAGAGCTTTTAATATTAACATATTACAACAGAGCTAAAGAAAATTTTACAGAAGATAATATAGAAGTCAAGCCATCTACTATTGCTTGATAAGTTAGAACGATTGCAGAATATTTTTGTTCGTTATATCTTTAATCTTCGCAAATTTGACCACATAACCGAGTATCGCACGCAACTACACTGGCTCAGTATCAGGCATAGAAGAAACATTCACATTCTAGCACTTCTTCACAATATTTTAAATAATCCCACTTTGCCTGTTTATCTGAGAGAGCTCATCCAACCTCTTTCACAACACGTCTATCTCTTCGTTCTAGTAACGAGAGAACCCTTTTAATACCCTGTCATCGCTCTAATTTTCGCCTCCTCTTTCACAGTAATCATTTACATTTAAGTCAATATTGAAATGTCACTATCTAAATATTTAAATTGATCCTTTATCCTTCTTCTTTCCTTCCTCATCCCCTCTCCTCTCTTCATAGTATAGTGTTATTTTTTTATTATTGATATTTATTTTTGTTAATCTTTGCTTTTAATTTTTGTATAAAATTGTAAGATTCAATATGTCCATGTATTTATAATTTTCTCAAACTGAACGGTTTGGGTAGGTAGGAAGAAATTGCCTTAAGGCAATATGCCCGCCCTTATCTGTACATATATTGTATATGTATATAGAGTGTCAAATAAATAAATACAGGGCTTATGATCTGTCATTGGCTGCTTTAAGTGGCCACTTTACACAATGTGTAACATTCACCATTCTGCCCATATTTGAACACCCACATTGATGTCCGAAGAGTAGCTATTGTAGATAGCAGGTAGATACCGCCGCCTCCACCCACCTACAGGCTGGTGGATAATTCCTGGAAGATGCACATGTGTAGTTACAGAGGGGTGATGCCTATTGTTCCAACGACTCTGCGTCCATTTTGGTACGTATTGTTTCGTTTTATGAGATTATTGTTCAATTCATTTTTTCAAGGTAATATAAAGACAAACGCGTGTGTGAGAGGTCTGGTTTATCATTTTGTATGTTTACAAGGTATGTATTTAAAATATTATGTATTTATAAATAAATGTAAGTTCACTTTTAGTAGCACTGTTCTAATTTTTTAATTATGGGGGTAGTGTTCCAGATAGCTGAATTTGGATACTTTCGCGTCAAAAGTTGATGCATTCTCAAACGGTTTTTATGGATTCATTTAAACATTTTCGATTTACGATTACAGTCGCACTATTGTTTGAAACATTCCATTGTTCACTATTTGCCACATATTTTAGTAAGAATAAAGTGTAAAACAATGCGATCAACCATAATAATAATAATAATATTTGCCTGATTTATATAGCGCTATTTTTGTAAAAAATCACCTCAAGGGCGCTTTACAATTGTATACCTAAACTTACATTCTAACTAAACAAAAGTGATATATTATATTCCCAGATTTAAAATTGAGGGTATGATAGTCTAAAGAAGTGATATTTTAGTTGGGATCTGAACTGACTGGGACTGTCGATGATTCGCAAGTTTGAAGGCAATTGGTTCCAGGCAGAGGGCCGGCGGCGGCAAAGGCACGATTTCCAAATCTAGTGTTTGGAGAGCGCCGGATTTCGACAAGTTTTCCTCTTCCTGAATAAAATGCTGACCAAAGAGGAGATCTCCTTCGACATGTATTTTCCCTAATACAAAGGTCCGATAGGTATTTTGGAGCCATTCCATGAAGGGATTTGAATATTGTCCAGCAAAGCTTGTATTTTATTCTCTCTGGGCTGTTGGGATGTTGTGAGATGTGAGAATATTTTTTTACTCCCGTAATAAGCCTCGCTGCTGCATTGAAAACAGATTGAAGTTTTTTAGTTTGATATTTTGGGAGATTTGCGTATATTCCATTACAGTAATCTAGACGCGAAACGACATAAGCATTTACAAGAGCTTAAGTTGCATCTGCAAATAAATAATCTTCTTTTTTCCACTGTTTGTCTATAACATGACTACATATTAACGACTAATAAATACTCAATCAATGTTTTCTAAAAGTTTACAACTTATTTTCATATTGTAAGCTACGGTTGGAGAGAAATATTTCACGCCCAGCCTGTACGGTGGCTGAGCG
The DNA here is from genome assembly GCF_059751315.1 of Micrasema longulum. Taxonomy (NCBI): domain Eukaryota; kingdom Metazoa; phylum Arthropoda; class Insecta; order Trichoptera; family Brachycentridae; genus Micrasema; species Micrasema longulum. Next base: position 76,182 of record NW_028277591.1, on the reverse strand, counting down.
CGAATTCCATTTTCAATACCATAACAGAATGTACATTGATACACCTGAGTTTATGTGCAAATATGATTTTAAATTACTATTTGAAATTTCGAAGTAGTCAATGATTATTAATTGCAATTGGTTAATCAAATTAAAGAACATATTATAAAAAATAAACGTAAAGAGAAAACTACATTCTATATATTTTGTGCTGAGTGTTTAAAATCAAATATCAACTTAGAAAAACACACTTAAATAAACGTCCTCCCTACGATTCTGTCGGCCCTAAAATTGAAATCAAAAATGTATTGAAATCTTTGATGCCAATGCAAAATTTTCTGCGGAAAGTCTTTTAAATCCATATCCATATCCATATTTTTTAAATTTTTATTACCGAATTCTACGAGTATCTTTCTAAAATACGCGTCATTTGTTTCCTTGTCTCGGTTTTGACGATTTTTTATCACTATTTGCTCTATTCCTAAATAATCAAGAAAAAAAAACAAACAAACCATCTCGCCATTTCTCGTGGGAGTAGGCAGAGAGAATAGAACGCCACTTTAGTCTCTCTTTGCATTCAGACCTCGTTTCTTTTATATTTATACATATTTTCATGCACGCACGATGATTTTTTCAACGTTTAGCATGCCCGTCTTCAAATATTTCTTGAATTTTGTAAAGCCATCGTCAATCCTTTGAGCCGTTTTTCGTCTATTCGTTCGCACTACGTTTCCAAACAAACGAAGCACTTTTTTGCACTACAACCCTTTAACAGCGGTGAATAACACAGAAAATCCAGGCTTGATAAAACAAATTTATTTTTTAATTTTATTTGTCGATTATGCTTGTTTCAGCTTTACATAATACACAAATTTCAACATTTGGTCATTTGTGTGTGTTTTAGTATATATTTTTTTATTATTATACAATATGAAACATTTTTCATACAAAACTAATTTACGAGTCCTCTTCACCGAGTAAACCTTCGCCAGAGAGATTGCATTTCGACAGCATTCAAAATATTTTTATCTTTGTTTTTCTGATTCCATTCTTCGCTCCCTTACATAAGGTTACCTAAATAATCAGATCAGAAAATCCTACTTTTTAAATTTTAAATAAGGATTGTATATCAAAGAACTTTCAGGAGTATCGTTTTCCTTTTTTACACTTTTTATTTTCTCTCTCTTTAATATGCGCCTCATGTCTGAGGATGGTGATCACGCCCGACTCCAGGCATGGCTCGTCTGTGGACGGTTTACCTCCATATGGAACGGTCTTGTGCTGTTGTGTGGGCATTTGTCAGTGATATTGTTTATAATTCAGCGAACAAGGCGCTCGCTTCATCTTGTCGGATGACGTCCACGCGACCTTGGCCCTTCGACACTTCCCAGGAGAATAGTTTTATCCAAATCATATGAGTTCTCACTGGAAATATGTTCAAAATGCTGCAGGTTTCTTTTCTGGCACATGGATCTTAGTATTTCTTATATGTCTAGTTACTGGAGTAAAGATATGTTTGTACGTCAGGTTGTCAATGGAATCCAAAGCATTCGCCGCAAGCACCACATTTTATATAAAACTATCTGAAGATACTTCTTTACGATCTGCGTATGATCTGCACGATTATGTTTTTTTGTTTAATGTTAATTAGTCAACCTTGTTAGAGCACGAATAACAGTATATTTGTGTATTATTTTTACCTGAGCAGCAATCAAAGCCCACAGAGGAATAGACGTAAGAATGGCCACCCATGGAGTGTGAATGTCTTTTGGTCTTCCACCTCCAAGAGCTTCTTCTAAGAATTTCTTCTCACTGTCAGAAATGAATGGATGAGACTTGGGATCACTGTAGCAAAGAATCACCTAGAAAAAAATCAAATCATTGTAATTAAAAACAAATAAAAAGTTCTTCCAACACAGTTTCGCAAAAAAATAATCTGTTACTGAAAACTTATAAAAAAAATAGTTTATCAGTAACAATTTGTTTAAAGTGTTATATTTTACTTATTGTGTTGAAATATACATGTATGTTTATAATTGTAATTGAACCTCACATGTTAAAGGCACCTAGTGCCGTTTATTTCAATAAAATAATAAAAACATTTGAAAAACGGTTTCTAAAAACGCATTTATTATTTTTTTATAAAAATAAATATTTGAATTCTTATGTTTTACCCAAATATTTAATTTTGAGGGCCATTTTCAACGATTTGTAAATAACTCACAATTAGAAAATGGAAATCAAATTGGGGTAGAGTGGGATTCGAATTGCGGACCTTTGATCCGTGAGTCCGAAACACTATCCACAGGACCACAAGCCGATTCATAGGGGTGGTTTGAAGAATGCTCTAAAAAGGAAGCTCATGTAGATCGTGATATTTTGGAGAAAAAAAAATCTAACTCACCCACAAAACGAACCAGACGAGTCCAATTCCTCCGAACAGGTAGAACACGGAAGGCCAGCTTCCATTATTCATCAGCACTCCTGAGAGTAGAGTTCCTGCTATGTTTCCAATCTGAGCCCCTCCGAAAACAAGAGACCCCATACGCCCCCTTTCCTCTAGCGGAGCCCATTGGGCCAAAAGCGCGTTAAGGGCAGGAAATGTTGTACCCTGAAAGAAACAAAAAACACCTTAACATTTAGTAACGAGAAACATATTTGTAGAATAGTGAATGATATATAGTTTACAGCAGCCACTAAAACTACTTAATTACAGGTCTGATTGTATTTTTACACATAATCAGAAAGGAAACAGAATTTAAAATTATATGATAGTAATTGGATTTAATTATTTTTGTCTGAATGACCATACATTTTAACTATTTTATAATTGAAATTTTCTGTATTAACTTTTATATTTAATTTAATTACAAACTAGCGGACCTGACAGACGTTGTCCTGCCCGAACGTTGGTTTGCCTGCTATTCCCTTGAAAAAATAGTTTTAAGGTACTTGTTTGTGATTAAATTCCAAAATTAAAAATTGTCAATATTCAAATATTGAAATTAAGTAGGTATCGAGGTACTTGTTTATGGTTAAATTCCAAAACCAATAATTATTAATATTCAAATAAAGAATTCTTTTTGCAAATGTCAAACTCGGCTTTTCTCATCAACAGGGGTGCACTTTATCCATGAATGCGATTTACAAAAATGTGTTTAATGTTGAGTTGATATTATTTTAGTTTTACCTTTCAGTAGAACAAAATAAATGGGAAGAAATTATAAGGAATTAAATAAATGATTCTAATTGGGATACACATTGATTTGCTAATTACACATGAAATGTGATTGCATCCCGTTTTTTTAAGATCCTTGAAGTATTTTTACATTTTAAAAGGACACAACACGGCATAGTTGAATTCAAATCAGGAGTTGCGTACTGAGCGACGTCTACAAAGAAACTAATGGGTCAAAACGTAAACCTACTCATTAATGAATAGTTTAGTCGCCTTCTGTTTGATGTGCGTATGCGGTTTCTGGACTATTCTTAATTCTATGACGTGATGTTTATTTTTGTATAAAATATTTTATATTCAAAATAAACAAAATATTATTGATTAATTATTGACACAATTTAAACGCCCTTGTTCAGTAATTTACAAATTTGCCATGAAGTAATTGATGCCAGCTGGATTGTAAATAAATTAAAATAAAATGTCTTCGGCGCATACGTCTTTGCAGACATAATTCAACATAACTAATCTTTTATTTCAAGAGCCATGATCCAATACGCAAAACAAAAAACCACGATTTTCGCGGCCATTTAAAACAAAAACTCTTTTCTTTGAAAATGGACAAGAATTAACTATTCGTCTGACAGTTCAGTTGATCAGAATGTATACCTACTTATGTATAGTTATAAATCATTTATTTACTGATGCAACTACGATGACATGTTTTGTGTGTGGCAGTATGTATCAAAGATACAATCGGTGTCATTGTCAAAAAGTATTGTAACAATTAATCATATTAGAAAAAAAATACGAGGTCGCTGAGAGTTGTTTAGTATGAGTATTGCATGGTGTTTTCAATATTAAATTTCAAGAAAGATGCTAGACGCTCTAATTCTGCTAGCAAATAAATAGTAAAACTAGTCATTGTTATGGTCTGTTACAGCTGTCTGTATTAGTATATTATGCAGCTTGTTTTCCTGTGAATTTGCTATGATTCAATGAGTCGGATCGATTTATGTAAAACTCGCTTTTGCGTCGCGGTCGAATCAATAAATCTCAACATAACAATGTTTGCTAAGCATTGTTTATTTTTACCATGGCGAAAAAAAGTCATTTCCAGAAGAATTTTTTTGAATTTTCCTCAGCTGCTTCCCGTGATGTTTTCTGGGTTATTACGCCGGGTATTAATACTTCTTTTTGGCAACGTTTCAGACAGCGTAAAGGCGTCCATCATCTGGGTTAATGTAGATTTAGTCTCTGAGGGCCTTACTTGTAAATCGGGTATGAAATTGAGCTTGAAAATAGAGGTAGAATATTGATGGTATAGCGAAAAGTATTACTTACAAACCTCGCATAGAGTCAAACTCGGTTTAAATCTGAGATAGCGACCATGGAAACTTATACCTGCATATTATGTGGTATTACGCTGGAATAAGCACTCGATCTGTCAAAGGTCATATTTTTCGGTAATCAAAATGGATAGTTTGTCAGTTTTTTTTAAATTTCAAACAAAGTCCTGCGACCTTCTCAATGCGATTCAAGTTATTTCTAATTATTTATTTTAATAATTTTTGAAATGTTTGTATGTGTTTAAATTTATTGAGATAAAAAAAAACTCGAATAAACAATAGAATTCGTTTTTAACTTCTCCTCTTCTTCCTAATTTTGATTTATTTTTCTAACGGCTTTCTTCATGTTCTCCGTGACAGTAGTCTAGATTTGACTTTGACGTTTGTTTGTGTTGTTATAAAAGTTACTGCGCACGGGCACATATCAGTGATGACTGTTTAAAAAAATTAACATGAAATAACCTGTGAATTGTTACTCTAAAGTACTAAATATTACCTAGGTAATAAATATTTTATAAGCAAGCTTTTTTAAATATCGGTTATAAATAGTTAAACTGGGTATAGTTATTTCTTAATATAAACCTGATATAAGGAAATCTAATAAGTAAGGCCCTGAGTGTATAGTATTCGTATAAGGAATTTATACCGCGCCGCAGTCAGTAGGTGTATGTGTTGATATTTAATGCCGGGTACCATCATACTTTGAGGCGCAATCCGTCATCTGAATTAATATTTATAAATTTGTATCGCCTCCTTTATAGAATGCAAATTAAAAAATTAAGTAAAAAACAAAAGTACGATGCTATTTCCTTTGTTTAAAAAAACCTATCAGAGCCTCGAAAACAATGGAAGTTAAACCGAGTTATCTTCAATTGTCAATAAAGTAAAATCGAATTTCCTGTACGAAAATGTATATATTCGCATTAAGATTTGAAGTATCATCGCCGGAAACCATTGATTGAACAATTGATTAAGTCTAAAAATATATTTTATACAAACATATTTATTTTCGTACAAAAAATTCAGTTTACCTTTATAGATAATAATAAAAATTAATTCTGGTAACTAAAGTTAGCATTTATTTTCAATTTTATCAACTAAGTAAAATTAAGTTTTCTGTATGAAGAATATCTTATGCATATTTTTTTTTCTAAATATGATCAATCAGAATTATATTACCGACGAAGATATTTCAATTTTTCATACAATTATACACATTTTCGTACATAAATACCGATTTTACTTTATACCGTTTCGATATGTACCGATGAAAATAACGTTTGTAGTCGCTGCCCAGGGGTTGCTCCGTGTAAATCCGTAGTCTATAAGACCGCAGTGAAAAACTTTTTTTGCAAGCGGAGTGACATGGAGTAGCCCAATGCACACAAATATGCCTTTTTATTGTATTCAAAAGTAGACCTACAGAATTCTCTATTAGGAAGAGTGATTAGTCATTTTTCCAAATTTGAGAGGTCGTGCGATCTTGATATATTTAACGACTTAGCTCTCCGCTACAAACGGAAGCTGAGTCTCTTTTACAATAATAATATTTAGCCTTGATCTATAACAGTAGACTCTATTAATAATATTTAGCCACTTTTTATATTTAGCCTCTTTTTACTTTGTACTAGCAACGCCTGAAAAAGTTATTTTTTCAATTTCTATACTTCTTCATGGACCAGGTAATTTATCAACAATATTTTGAGTTTGTCCAAATTTTTGTAGACAAGGACTGGATTCAACTCCCTGGGGAGCTGTTTATATTAACATATTACAACAGAGATGAAGAACATTTAAGAAATGTTGATAAATTACCTGGTCCATGAAGAAGTATAGAAATTGAAAAAATAACATTTTCAGGCATTGCCTAGTATGTAGGTGAAATAATTCAATTAGATGAATCTCACCCGCATAAATAAAGGTTTCAGCTCTTTAACTTCACAAACATCAACAGATGAAAGAATTGAAGGAATATAGATGTTTAAATATAGGCGGAATGGTGAATGTTACACAGTGTGTAAAGTAGCCACTCAAACCAGCCATTGACAGGTCAAAAGCCCTGTAGATGCCTAGACTTCTATATTACCTTTTCTTAAATGTTCTTCATCTCTGTTGTAATATGTTAATTACCTCTTATAGTTGGTGAACAATTAATCTTCAAAATCAATCAAGGAAAGTTACTTTCAGATACGAAATACACTATAATCGATTTTATTTGAATTACGCTTGACCGGCAAGAGTGTCGTTCCGTCGAGCATTGCGGACACGATGTCTAGACATACTGCGCGACACGTACGTCACAGAACCTAGTGGTGGGGGAGTTATTTAGAATGTAACAACTTGCCCCCGTAACAACTAGCCCCGCCATCCCCTATTATTTTTGTGTTGTGTACGTAATTGGTGCTGTGACAGGTTGATGTTTTGTAATAACACTCTTATTGTACCAATAAAGTCCGTGTGCAAAACAATAAACTTAAATAAAAGAAATTGAAAAAAAATAAGGGTTACGTAGAAAACTTTAATTTGTCTTAATATATTAGAAATTTTGACCTTGAAAAGAAAATATTTTTTCTCACCTCGCCAAGTCCTTCCAAGACTCTGAGAGCTATTAGCGCCTTGTATCCTCCTGTTTGGATGACGATGGGAGTCAGGAGAGTGAAGACGGCCGTGGATAAGATCCCCAGTCCGAGGGAGTACTTTCCTCCAAATTTTTCAGCAATTATTCCTCCGGGAAGATGAGTTACGATGTAACCGTAGAAGAAAGAACTAAGAATTATACCCTGGGTCTCTTCTGACCAAATGTAATATTCTCTCTGGAAAAAAAAATACATTTTATTATACGTTTCACAATATTTTGAGTTTGTCCAAATGTTTGAAGGCAAAATACTGGTTATTAAGATTAGCGTATTACAACAGAGATGAAGAACATTTAAGAAAAAAATCGGACAAATCTCTTCACAACAATAAAGGTTTCACCTCTTTAACTTCACTAAAATTAAAATTGAGGAGAAAACTAACCTCCGCCTCCAGCTGTAACAGACTTTGGGATACTGTCTGTCAGCCACGCTATTTTAACTAATTTACTTTCAACATACTTATTTTTCGCCCCCAGCTGTAAAAGACTTTAGGATACTGTCTGTCAGCCACGCTATTATAACTATTTTACTTTCTACATACTTTTTTTCCGCCCCTAGCTGTAACAGACTTTAGGATACTGTCTGTCAGCCACGCTATTATAACTAATTTACTTTCTACATACTTTTTTTCCGCCCCCAGCTGTAACAGACTTTAGGATACTGTCTGTCAGCCACGCTATTTTAACTTATTTACTATCTACAATTTAAATACATTTTTTCGCCTCCAGCTGTAATAGACTTTGGGAGGGATATTGTCTGTCAGCTACGCTATTTTAGCTAATTTACTTTCTGCATACTTTTTTTCGATGATGTACTTAAAAAAATATTAGGGCAGACAAAGTGTGCAATTCTTTATACTAGTCTCCCTCAATGCAAATTTTATTGAAAAATATTTTTGAATTATAAATATTTACAAAGTTATCAAACATAGCACATCGTGATATACTGAAGAAAATATAAATCAACACACAGACAGATTTGGAGTTTTTTTTTTCACAAATACCCAAAGGTTAGCCCAATCGAAGGTTACTGACACACGAAGACGTACGGATGTTCAAATATAGGCAGAACGGTAAATAATATACAGTTGCAAAGTGGCTACTTAAACTAGCCAATGACGCGTCATAAGCCCAGTAAATACCTACCCTGCTCTCAAATGTTCTCCATCTCTGTTGTAATATATTTCATTAAAAAACTCTCTAGAAGAAATCCAGTCATTGTCTACAAGGAAAAACGTAGAAAAGTATTGCCCATTAAATAAAGATACTGCAGAACTAATTTACAAAACAATCATTCTTCCACATATAGATTACTGCTCAATAATATTATTTTTAGCAAACGAAGGAAATTTAAATAAACTAGAAATTTTACAAAATAAAGCGATGAGAATAGTTCTTAAGAAAAACAAATATAGCAATGTAAAAAAAATGAGAGATGAACTAAAATGGTTATCTGTAAGAAGGAGACTTAAATTTAATATGTTGATATTTATACATAAATTTTTCACGATAAATTACCAAAACATTTTAAGGATAAAGTTGTCTTAAACAAAAATTCTCATGAATATGCTACTAGACAAAAGGATAAAATAAGACTACCATTATTGAAAAGAGCTGAGTCGCAAAATTGTTTGATGTATAAGGGTTTAAAAATGTATGATGAGATGCCTGAATGTATGAAGAATGAAAAGTGTCTGAAAGAATTTAAAAATAAATGTATAAGTTACTGTAAGGAAATGTAAATATATATAGATGATGTAAATGTACATAATAGTTTATATTAGTTTTAATATAAGCTAACTTAAGAAATAAATAATTAAAAAAAAAAAAAAAAACCAACTAGTCTGAGAAGAAGCGTAAAAAAATAGAATGTATTAAGGCGTTGCCTTGTAAGCAGTTGAGGTGGTAAAATAAATGAAAATATCATTTTAAAAAAGATATTCTTCCGAAACAGCTGAGAAAGTTTCACAAAAAATTAACTCTAATTGTGTAACAAAAAAAGAAACACATTTGTCGGAAACTGAAACAGTATTATAAGAAAATAAAACTGTTGATGTGACTATAACTTAGTCAGGGTATCAGGGTATCAGTGGCTTCTTGCTGTTATTAATTCGTTTCGTATCGTATGAGAGGGAACGAGAACGAGAACGATATATGGTTTGAATAGCGTTAAAATGAGACGCACGAAACGAAATCGTAACAGAATAAGCCTGCAGGGCTACAGTTTATTATTCTTAGGGAAACTGTTCAAACAGTTGTTTGTACTAAATTTCTTGCCCACCCTGCTCTTAATTGATATTTAAAAACAGTTTTACAAAAAAGTTTAATTTATGAAACGGTAACTGTTACTGCAACTTTTTATAAATAACTGAAACGCCCATCTTTAAAATGCAAATGGAACAATTCAGTGTTATTTTTTAATTTTTTAAATATTTATTAATAGGTTTTAAAACTATTCCTTCTTTTTTATAATGTATCCTTTTATCAGCGCTATGATTTGTAATTTTGAAATTCTCCGCGTGTGTCGACACAAGTCTTTTTCGGTGATCTATCACAAAACTCTATCACTGGTTGATTCGGAAGAACTAGTGATGTCATTCAAATTAGTTCGTTTAAATTCAATTAAATTTCATACAGGGGCCGTGGCGCAATTGGTTACACGACCAACTGTGAAATTGGGGTCGCGGATTCGATTCCCGCCAGTTGCAAGAAAATAATGTGTTTGGTCTGGGTATTGCGGTGTATTTTCTACTACCTCCTTCCATATTCCCTCTATCCTACCCGCTACAAGCCTCAAAATAAAGGCTTAGCCGGTTATTTCATTTAAAAAACCAACAGGTATCGCATATTTTCAAGAATCATCAACGGAAGATTTATTCAACGGAAGATCTATTTGCTGAGTTAAATATATTGGATGTAAGACAGTTGTTTGTGAGGTGCCTACTACTTAAATTTTATGTAAAATTAAGTGAGGTAAAAGAACCCAACAAAATATAAACACTCGTTCAGCAACACAAAATAACTATATTGTCCCATTTGTATCAACCGCCTTTGGTAAAAAGCAATACAATGTAATTGCTCCAAAAATATTTAATGATTTATTGCCAAATATAAAAGACTCGAAATGTAAAACAAATTTTAAAATAAAAATAACTGCACATATAAATAGTGTAGCGAGAGATTTAAAAAAAATATATGTAAATCAAAAAACGCAGTATTTTATATAATTGGTACAAAGATTATTTATATTTTTATGTATTTCATGGCTTTACATTTGTTTTATTATTTATTATACTATATTATTTAAGTTTAAGTAACACGTATTCTTGGCACATAAATATACTTTATATTAGTAAAATAACTATTTTTAATTTCTAACATTTGATTAGCTAAGCATTTATAATGAAGTAGTTTTAGTTTTTTTTTATGTTATCGTTTTATTAGTATAGGACTACTTATGCTCTAAAGATAGAAAATCTCCATCTTAGAACAGGCTGTGCCATGTTAGATGGAGACTATCATAAACAGAGAACATCTTGTTTTCATTTTACATTAATTGGTTTTATATAAATTCCCTGTTATTAAGTGTGTATATTATTTTTTTGCAATAAATTTATAAATAAAAAATAAAATAAATTAATAATGGCAGCAAAATTTAATGATCTTATTGTTACTGAGCGTAAGAAAACAGTTTTTATATTCCATTTCCTGTAGCACTGAACTTTATCATTAAGTCAGATGAATCTCACGCGCACTAATAAAGCTTCCAGCTTAATTCAAGTTAAAATAATCAAATTGCGTTTAGTCATACGTTAATAACGTATAAATTATAATAGAGTTCACACTTACGTCTCCCTTCCAGCATCCATCATCCGTACAAATAATATCAAGATCCTCGGTCTGAAAAAAATAATAAAATAAATTAATTATAACATCAAAAATAGTTCAATTTTATAAACAAATTTCTTCCCGCGGTTGAACCTTTTATAACTCAACATCTTTAAAATAAAAAAAATACCAGAAGTTTGGATAGGTTTCAGTAAATATTGAAAGACGTATTTTTCAGTTTTTCATAATAAAATTTAAAAACGGCAGAAAATCGATGTATGATATTTGAGTCACATAATATTGTGTTGCCTTAAAGTATACTCAATTTTCAAAGAAGTATAAAATATGTTTAAACAATTGTTTTGCTTATTTTAACAAGGCGCACAATATGTACTAAATACCACGTAAAAATATTTTTCTCGATTTATTCAATATTTCGAATTTCACGTTTCACGGGAAGAAAACCTCAAATGATCTTTCTAGCAATCAAGATCATCGTGTAATCATCTGTTTATGAGAAAATGCACTTTAATTGCATTGAACGGTGTGTACTTGCAGTTCAACATTGATTTAAAAATAAACTTTGGTGTTTACTTTGGATTTTGTAAGCACTCAAATGGTTTGTAACGGAACTGTCACATGATGCTATAAATAATAATAATCAAAGTTTATTAACAAAAATAACAAATACTTTATCTACTACATACACACTTAGATAATAGATTTCTCTGGATTATGTCTAGTCTGCTTAACTAGGTACAACCTGTTTTAAGGCAGACATTTTTATGCAAAAAATAATCAATAACATTACTACCTACTTGTTAATTTACTATACGGTTATATTAATTTATTATTTAGGAATGTATTTTGAGTAAATTTTTCAGTTTTTCTCGACTTTAGCCCAGTAAACATTTTTTTACAAATTTATTAAATTGAATCCGGGTCATGGTTTCGCAATCTTTGGGTAACATATTGATTATTTTGGGGCCCAGAAACCTGAAATTTCTTTGCCCGAATTCAGAGTTTGTGATAGACCCCATGACCCATCCTTTAGTTTGACTTCTGGTAGTGAGGGAGTGTTCCTTTTGGGATTTGATAGAATAATTTACTTTCACAAATATTATTACTCTAAAAATATATCTAAGTTCTCAAATTCCTCAAATAACTTGACGCTGGGGTTCCTAAAGAGCTTTTTTACAATTATTTTTATGATTGATTTTTGAACAGATTCGAGAGGTTTTAATATCAATTTATTAGTGCCTCCCCATCCTATTTTGCCATATGTTATAATTGAGTGACATAAAATAAAATATAGTTGTTTGAGTTTAATAAGGGATAAGATATAAAGGGCGAAGTGTTTAGCGCGTTTGCTGCCCAGGGCCCCGATTACAATGGGCAGTTAACATCTAGGACTGTCTAAAAAGAAACAACGGTAATTGCGTACGAAAATTAGTATATTTGAACGAACATTTAAAATATCTTCATCGGTAACCTATAATTGAACATGTTTAGAAGAAAAAAATATAAGCATATTCTGATTTTCATACAGAAAACTTAATTTTACTTTTTAAAATTTATTACCTTAATCGGGTCTCTGCTAAGGCTAAAAGTCGTGTATGCTAAATTTTGAATTTTACAGGACATTACTATTTTATGCTTTGCCAATCTGATTTATTGTATTTTTTTTAAATATTCCAAAACTGCTATTTTTATTTATTTATTTATTATTTATCATGCTGTTTATTGCATTTAGCCGGCGTTTGGCAAGCCAAATGTCAAGAAAAGCAGTCCCTATAGTAATTTAAATTTAATTTTCACTTTTTTGTATTAGATACTCCTGACTATTTTGCAAATGCAATAATAGTATTATTGTTTATAGTAAACGCCGATTTTTTGCCAATTAATTGTATTTATTTACGAGGAAAACAAAAAACAAACCGATCCACGAGCTTTGACTCAGATACTACACACGCGTTGACTTATGACTGCAATAACTTAAGCATGTTCATCATTGTTTATTGTGATCGCTCAAATGCTTAGCATATTTTAAACACGTTGATAGTTATTTGTGATTGAGCTACAAGTCTTAGAACGCAAGAATTAACTTACGAGAACCCGTCACAATAGATCTACACGCGTCACAGCGACGTCAGAAGCTTGTTTAGAACTAACCCCCGTTTAAAAAAAAGGTACTGTTTTGAGTATGTCTTAATGTTAGTAGACAGGCTGGATTTTCTCCCTACGGAGTTATTGAAATGTAAATTTGTTGCAACAAACAGGGAAAACATTTACTCTAACGGAATATGGAAGTCTAGGCATTTACATGACTTACGACGTGTCATTGGCTAGTTTAAGTGGCCACTGCGCCCTGTGTAACATTCACCATGACAACCGTAACCAGCCAATGATACGTCATAAGTAATGTAAATGCCTAGATTTTTATATTCCGTTCTCAAAAATGTTTTCCCTGTCTGTTGCAAATATTACACAGGGTGCAGTGGCTACTTAAACCAGCCAATGACACGCCATAAGCCATCTAAATGCCTAAACTTTCTTCATGTTGCCTCAATGTTTTCCATCTTTGTTGCAATAAATTTAGAAGAAATGCTCTTAGGTAAAATCTTGCAAAAAATAAACTAAATGGAGATTAGTTGGCCTCGTGGCATTAAAGCTTAGTACGTTTGCTGCAGTCAAATATAAACAAATAATACAATAAAACTTAATCCACCCTATTTAATTTTTATCTTGCCGTGTAGATATTTTCCGATCGTATAAAGTATGTTTTCTTTAACTCTTTGTTCCCTGAACACAGAGTTTTTGGACTTTTTCTTTTTGAATTGTGTTATTTATAGCTGGAAAACGATAATGTAGATCTTGTTTTTTTTTTAAATCTTCATGTATAAAAAAAATTGTTTTACGAATTTGTACCGTCGCGCGTCGGGGAGTTGAAACTCAAATTTTTGTTCTTTCAGTACAATATATTTACACAAATTAGCGAAAAACCTGCATTACAATCAAACCACGAAAATATTTTTAAAAAATTACTTTTTTGCTATCAAAATAGGAAAATTTCACGTACTACAAATACCGTTAAAAATATATGAAATTAATAAAAAATCATTCATTTTATTTTCAAAATCAATTTGGATATTTTTGGAGAAATGTTTTCATACATAAATGTAAAAAAGAAATGTATAAAATGCGTTGCTAGAAAAATGCGACGTGTTTGGGCTTGGTGTTGTGACGTCAAGATTCGTGATATTGTTCTGAACAAATTTTAATGGCCCGAACAAATAAACATGAATCGTGAGGTATTAAGGGCGAGGGCAATGGAATGGCCGTTTTAGCGGGAATCCAAAATTACAAATTATAAGTAGTTTTATGCTACCAATAATTAGCAAAAAAATTTTTTTTTACTGGACAGTATTTCATAGACTTTTATTTCTTAAATAAATAAATAAATCATGTTTTTAAAAAAGTGATTTTCCCTATTATAATACTGGGGTTTGTAAAGAAGTTGCAATTTTACACAGCATAATGGGCTCTACGAAAAACTGATCCCCAGGAGTAATTTTTTTAAGCTAATTAATTTAAAATTCCCAAAACTACTTAAACATAACATAATATGCACCAGATGTGATTAGTTACATCTATTATTTATTTCGTCTGGGAGTCTATTTACTATGCGTGGGAGTATATACGCCCTGGTCCTCTCTCCATACGCATTTAGAGCTCTTTTTTCTGTGAAATATCCTTTTACTTTTTGGCGGGTTTCATACTAATGGGATATCGGCGTTTTGTAGAAATCTTTAAAGTCCTATGTTACCAAGCGATAGTTAATCATATTTTGTACGGTCAAAACTTTACACATTGGGAAAAGATTTTCATGGTCATTTTACTTGCTAACAATTTTAGGAATCTAATTTGTATATTTTTTTATCCTATTTGTATGCACTTCGAATGTTAGCCCGTAGCAACTCACTCCTTATGATATGATCTACTCAACCAAAGCATGGAATAAATAGTACAGGTGGAACACCGAATTTTAAATGATAAAATTTTATAAGTATCGCTTTTAGTTTAACATTTTCTACATGTAATTTCCAATGAAAATTGTTTTCGATGATTAAGCCTGGATATGTATATTGTTTGACCATTTCTATGGTTTGACAGGCACAGGGATAAAAAATATGTTTAGGAACATTTATGTGTACTTGAACAAAAAACGATTCGATTAGTGCTATTATTGTCGCATAGATGCGGATTACAGAATGAATATTGAATGACGTCCCCCATATTTGTTATTTGAGAAGACCTATTTTTCCTAGGTGCGTATGTTTTCATTATGTTTAAAACCGTCGTATGATCAGCCTTCATTAATTCCAAGTGACAGAGGTTTAAACCACAATAAGGAATTGATATTATGTTTACCACACACGTTTTTGCGTATAATTGTAATATTTATTTATTCTCTTGCTCCACAACAGGTCAGAAGGCCCAATAACAAGCAAGCGTAACAATTAGATCACGGACGGGGGCCGCTGCTAATTTGAGAGCTAGTTGGACTAAAAATAGTTTAAAAATTTTGTAAAAATTGACGAATGGTTTGTATGAAACAAACATGGTAAAACGATACGTTTTGCCGATTTTGACAAAATCGCATAAATTATTTAGTTAGTTTTTAAGTCAACTTTCCGTGGTGCAACTTGCTCTTACTGGGATATTTATTTTTAAAATAAATCCTTCACAATAGTCATCATACCTTTATCTGAAATTTAAAATTCCCGAAACGTTTAAACATTTGAATATTTATTTATTTATGAAAGTAACAATACATTGTTTTACAAATACATGGTACTTTTTCGTAAAATGCACGTATATACATAGTTATGAAGTAATATAATATTGGTCACACAAGGACACTGAGAGAAACATTGATATGGTTGTATATTGAGAGGTTGAGCCTTTTGCTTTTATTTTGTAAATATTTTTGATAATTTACTGCCTAAAAAAAATTATGTTCAAAACTTGTTTATTTATCGTAGCTTCTCCAAATTTAATTTACTTTGTCCCCATTTAGATATTTTTAACACAAAATTTTGTGACTTCAAAAAAAACCTTTTTCAAACACTGGAAAATGAAACATTTGTCAGTGTGTAATAAGTTTTTGTTCCTTTAATTATGTTTATTTTATTATAAAATCAACATTTTGAATTGGTCAACTATATTATGAAAACTCCTCTCGTCCACTCCTCCACTCCTCATCCCTTAACCTTCTTAAGAGCTCTTTTTTTTTCTCATGTCTCATATAATATATTATTTTTCTCTTTACTGTGTAACATGTTCTCTCAGTATATTGGTGAAAAACTTTAACTGGATGTATGTAGTATTTTTGTATTTTGTATTCTTAGATAACAACTGTTGTTTTTCCTTAATAAATAAAATAAAAAATAAAATATTTATAAGTTCCCTTTCTCAGTACTTTAATAATAGTTATATTTAATCATTTGCTGCATTAAAAAAATATTGATGATTTTTGTTACTACTGACCCAGCTTTATTTTGAGTTAGAACGTACATATATATTTTAGTGTTATTGGTAAGTTGCAAAAAAATATGTATTTGACCCAACTCAACACGGGCTGGTACCCTCGTGGAGTTGGGATACATCTTCTTCTTCTTTTGCCGCTCCTAGCGGAGGCGACCATCATTCTGAATTCATCGCGATCCAGGGCCAGTCTAATCAGCGCTGCTGCATCCGGCACACCGAACCACTGTCTGAGATTTCTGAGCCATGGTGCTCTTTTCCGTCCCATACTCCGCCTGCTCTCTATCTTTTCTTCCATAGTAAGTTGAAGAAAAGCATACATCTGATTGCGGAATATGTGACCAAAGAATGAGGGTTTTTTTATTTTTACAGTGGTCAGTAGCTTCATCTCTTTGTTCATAATACTGAACATCGCTTCATTGGAGACGCGATCAGTCCATGAGATTTGAAAAATTCTTCTGTACAATCAAGGTTCAAAGGCCTTTATTTTGTTCATCGTTGAAACTTTAAGAGTCCAACCCTCCATTCCATACAGCAACACTGGCAATGCCAGCTTGTTTTGCTCTATTTTTGCTTTATTTTTGCGTTTAGCCTCATACCTCGGTTGCACAAGAGTTTCTGCATTTGATAAAAGGTTGATCTCGCAATTTCAATTCTGGTCTTTATTTCAAAATCCAAATTCGACTCATCATTTACCCAGCATCCTAAATATTTAAAACGGGTAACCTGTTCAATCCTATTACCATTTATAGTGAGATGGATGTTAATGCCTTTCCGTTTGCTGGCCACCATTGCTTTGGTTTTAAGAGCGTTCATCTTGAGTCCAAGTTCCTTACCCCTGCATTGTTCACCTTGTCAAAAAGTTGCTGTAGATGATCAGCAGTATCAGCTTTAATGGCAGTATCATCTGCGTATCTTATATTATGATTGCCTCTGGTTTAATGGACTGTCCTGAACTACTATGCAAACTCTATTAATGTTAGGTCCAAAGCTCTACGTAATAACCTTATTCTTCATATTCCTCTCGTTTCATCTAATTAGAATTCATATTTATGGCGAACTTTTGATTATTTAAATGTAATAACAAAATCATTAAACATAGATATTTGCAGATAATCATAATGACGTGCGGCGTTTGCTTTCGAAATAATTCGTAGTGGTTTTTCTTTTCTTTTTGATTAACATTAGATTACTGTTCATTTTGTGTTCGAGAATATTTTTTAACTAACTGTGATGTTACTTGTGAAAAACTGTAATTGGCTTATTTATAATTTGTTTTGTTTTATATATGAGATAAATTATATCTATTGGTTATCCAAATAAAGAATTAAATAAAAATATATGAAAAAAATATTTTTAATTTGTATCTCAACATCCTGCAAGGTCTCTCTAAATACGAATTCGGAATATAAGTTAAAAAGCATAGGCGAAAGTATGCAACCCTGTCTTACACCTTTCAGGATATGTTTTTTTTTCAGTTTTAATATCATTGGGATACATATCATTATTAAATTGGGGTGTTATCTATAATGTAGTAAATATTAAATTAAAATAATCACATTTTAATACTTACATCGTTTCTATAAACCATTTCGGTAATGGCCAAGTTGAGGCATACTCTCATTGTGTATGCGTTGGCTATCGCCAGAAACCCCATGATGGCGAACACCCATCTTTGCGGAATAATGAATACTGAAACAAAATTAAAATAATTATTAAACGATTTACATAACAATTTAGTACTTAATTATTGAAAATCACTAATAAGGAAGTTCAGTGGTTTTTATATTTTTATGTATCATATTATCACGGCTACGATTTTTTAAAGTTTCGTATTTTTTTTATTTCTCCACGAGTAACGTCATAAGTTCTCTTCAGTGAGTTGTCTCGATTGGTGGATTGGCTTCCCGGAAACAGGAAATCTATCACAACGCTTTATCATTGGTTGATTTGGAAAAACTAGTTTATTTTTCCATATACGAGTATTTTAGATAAAGTTCGCCGTATACTTATATGCTCTCATTTTTACCGCGTGTAAGAAAACTTTTTTCATATCCAATTTTCCGTACACTGGACTTCCTCATGAAAACCTATATGCCGACCGGCTTCGAAACATAACCGTTCCATTCTTAAGGCGTACAAACGACTATTAAGATTCGTTTAGTTTATTTGTGACAAATGAAATGTTGTGTTACAAAACCAGTTGACATACCTACTCATGTGTACGTTTTACTGTGTAAAAATTGTTTTGAAAAAAGGTGTTTCTACATAATAATATTTTAAATTGAGTATACCGATTGCATACATAAATTACTCATACTTAAATGATTATTTAAACATCCAAACATTAGAAAACAGACGAAAATTAAATGACTTGCTTTTTTGTTTAAAATAATAATGTCGATGTTCGATTGTTGTGAACTTATCAATTTGATTAATGTGCGAGTGCCTGGTCGAGTTACCCGATGTAATACTTTGTTCTACTGCGGTCCATCATCGACCAATTACAGCGCGAATTTGCCAGTAATGCGGATGCATGTACTCGCGAACCAATATGCTAACAACATCGATGTCTTTAGGGTGAGTCTTGTAAATTTTAAATATCAATGTATATGTTCCTTATCAAATAGAACTTAATATTCTGTTCATATTGTATTTTATAACATTATTTACCTAGCTGCTTTAAACCTTTAATTGTATTTCTTTAGCTTATTTAAAAAAAAGAATTAAAAAAAATAGAAATAAATACAAATATTGCTTTAATTTTTTTTTTTAAAACCAACATAACTTTTAAACACAGTTCTATATTTTATTACTTTATATTGTATTTTTTTAAAATTTATGTTGTTAATACACTCATCTTTTTATTTTTATACCAACTATACTTCTTAACACTGTTCCTATATTTTATTTGTTTATATTGTGTTTTTTTTTTAATCTATGTTGTTTATATACTCATCTTCTTTTTTTTATACCAACTTTACCTCTTAACACTGTTCTATCTTTTGTTGCTTTATATTGTATTTTTTAAATTTAATGTTGTTTATATACTTATATTTTGTAAAACTTTCATGTTTGTAAAAGCCTTATGGGCGTGAAAAAATAATAAAATAAAAAATAAAAAAAATGTTTTTAATATTAGAGAAGAAATAAATGTTTAAAAAATATTTCATACCAAAATAATTTTACTCGTATTTGTGAAATTGAGGTCTAAAAATGCTTCTATGAGTATCTTGTAATTTTTTTATTTATAATTATAATTTCTTGTTTTTTTTACAATATGCAAATGAGGTAAAACATTCTATTTAAAAAATAAAGAATAGTTACACAGTCATTAAATATATATTAACAGTAATATTAGTGAACAAAAAATCCCACAAGGGCATGACCTGTTCGTGGGTATACAATAAATGTTTATGAATTTTTTACTTCTTTAATAAAAAGACAGGTATAATATTTTTGTTAATAAGAAAAACAAAAGAAAATATTATGTAAAAGATTAAAAATATTAAAAAAAAAAAATATTCCTTAAGAGGGCAACAAAATATCTCATAGAAAAAAAGAATTAATATCTTTTAATAGAATCCAGGATAGTGCGAGTTTTTTAAAAGAAATTAAATTTTGAAAGCTTGAAATCAATAAAATATGATCAGCAAAAAAATAATCAAAAATATTTGGGCCTATAAAACATTATTTCATTAAAACAATTCGTCGTGATCGTAGAACAACGACGGATGTGCGAAAATGTGAAATCGACTTTCTTTTATATTTGATTTTGAAAAGGTTATATATACGCTTTATAATCCAGAGTTAAAATAAATATAATATGCATAACTAACACAAGGCGGCCTCCATGGTGTAGTGGTCAAGACGCTTGACTCACGCACGGGAGGTTCCGGGTTCGATTCCCGGTGAGAACACAAAAATTAAAATGTGATTTTTCTCAAGCCTGGATGCTCTGTGATGTAATTCACCACTGTAATTAGGCCTCCTGGCCTGTTGTGGTGCAAAAAAAATTTATCAAATTATATACTTTTGTACTTATCCAGGTGTGTTAGTGTTCAAAAAAATTTTAAAGTGCTCTGATATAAAATTGAAGAAAATCACATGCGTCGTTGTTCTACAATCATGACGAATTTTATTCTTCTTAAGCCAAAAGCAAATTAAAGCATGTTTATCTGTTGAATGGTCTATAATATGAGAACAACACAAAGTTCATTAGTCTAAAATTAACATTTTCTGGAAACAATTCCACACTTCATAGATTTTCTTTACTAAAGTTCGCGGACAGGAGAGTAACAACTTTTGACTTATAGTCCTTAAAATGTAATATGATTAGAATGACAGTT
Organism: Micrasema longulum; assembly: GCF_059751315.1. Taxonomy (NCBI): domain Eukaryota; kingdom Metazoa; phylum Arthropoda; class Insecta; order Trichoptera; family Brachycentridae; genus Micrasema; species Micrasema longulum. The sequence goes on along the minus strand of NW_028277591.1, from coordinate 55,320 downwards.
GTCAGAAAAAGTGACGACATAATTTTCTAGTAACGCCAAAGGAGTTATTTTTACTGACACACGAAAAATCATCTGTATCTGGCGTGTTTATTTCTTTTTTTTATACAATTCTTAAAACATAAATCAACATTAATATATAAAATCAGCTTTAAAACTAAAATAAACCAAATTATTAACGACGTTCTTACAAGGTTACATCATTTTGCAAATACGTTAGAGATGCGACAAATTGATCCAATGAAAAAATCATTATTTTGATGTTGTTCATGAAAAAAGTATTAATGTCTCATTTTTTGGTGAATAATTGTGTTAAACACACTATAATAAGCTTGTTTTTGCGTTTTTTATATTAATTTTCGGAAACAGAGTTTCATGATTGCATGAAATAACTGATAAAATTGATTTGATCAGTGATCAGTAATTTCCCATCTTAATTTTTTATTTATTAAGGAAAAACGACAGTTGTTATATAAGAATACAAAATATAAAAAAAATGGTACATACATCCAGTTAAAGTTTTTGACAAATATAATGAGAGTGACATGTTACACAGTAAAGAGAAAAATAATATATTATATGAAAAATGAGAAAAAAAAAAGCTCACAAGAAGGTTAAGGGATGAGGAAATAGAGTGGAGAAGTGGAGGAGAGGGATATTCATAATATAGTTGACCAATTTGAAATGTTTATGTTATAATAAAATAAACCTAATTAAAGGAACAAAAACATATTACACACTGACCAATGTTTCATTTTCAGTGTTTCAAAAAGGTTTTTTTTAAAGTCACAGTGTATAAAAAATATCTAAATAGGGACAAAGTAAATAAAATTTGGAGCAGTTACGATAAATAAACGAGTTATGGACATAATTTTTGGTGGACTTTAACGGCACAATTGATTGAAATACGCTCCAAGAGATATGGACTATCGATAAAATTGTTTAAAATTTTGAAGAAGAAAGACAGATCAGAAATGCTTCTACGTTCAGTAAGGGAAGTTAAACTATGAAAGGAAGAAGAATCTTCGTACGAGTCAAAATATGTAAGAGATTTACGATCCAGAAGTTTAAGGAATCTATTCTGTATTTTATCTAGTTGTGATATATAAATTGTATGAAATTAGTTTGACAGCTGTCATTCTAATCAAGCTATATTTTAAGGATTAAAGTTAAATTGTGCAATATTCTAAACTCGCATTTAAATTGCTCTGAACTAAGACCATGCAGTGTTAAGCATTTTTCGCTTCTTATATTAATTAATACACCAACAAGCTACAAAAAGTGGCTTGGTGGGATTTTAGTTTTAGTAAAAATATAACAAGTGAAGTTTTTTTAAATTGTAAAAATGTATAATTATGCTATTAAATCAAATTTATTATTATTATTATATAATACGAAACTTATCACTAAATGTATGCGCTTATTAACAGAACTTATTGACAAAGTAACATCTTTGCTGAACTTTGTGATATACCTGTTTGGTACTTAGCCCGTATTTGCTTACAAAGATATCATGCAATAAAAAAATATCATATAAGAATAATTATAAAATTAATCAAATATATTAAGATTGAGTACAACTAGAAAGTATTCATCTAATTTACTATTAAAAGAATTTTGCCTTAACACAGTAGAATGATAAATAAACATAAACAACTTTCAACAATGTTTTGAGTATGTCCAAATGCTTGCAGACTGGCTGGATTTTCTCCCTAGGAAGCAATTACATCATGTATATATATTAATACGACTTCAGAATACATGCATAAGGTATTTTTTGGTCTTAGGAAATATGACCACATTTCTGATTATCGTAGGCAACTGAAATGGCTCAAAATTAGACAGCGGAGAGACTATCACTCCCTCTCACTTCTGTTCAATGTGCTTCATAGTCCTAACGCTCCCGTATACCTGCGTGAAAAATTTCAACGCTTATCAGTTCACGGTTTACCTCTTCGTTCTGATTCTCAAGGCACTCTCTTAATACCCATCCACAATTCCTCTGTCTTCTCTTACTCATATAGTGTCCATGCGGCTCGACTGTGGAATCATCACCCATCCACCATCAAAGATGTAACTACATTATCTCTGTTTAAATCACGTCTTAAAAAAAAACTCCTTTCTCTTTCTTAATCTCTCCTCCTTTCCTTTTTCCTCTTTCCTCTTTTTTCCTTTTTTCCTTTTCTTTTTCTCATTGAGTAATAGTTTTGATTTATGGTAATTTATAAACAAATACGTTCATTTCTATTTTTATCTTTAGCTTTTTAATCTTTTTTTTCTATTGAATATGTTCTGTAACTTAAATTATAAAAATAAAACTTTTATTTTATAGGTTGGTTGGAAGAAATTGCCATTTGGCAATAAGCCCGCCAATGTTCAAATAACATTATGTACAAAAAGTTAAATTAATAAATAATTTATATTTAAATTTGTTGACTCATATTCCCTTTTAAAAAACGTTTTCCCCCTCTGATGCAACAAATTTAAATCTAAGCAACTTTGTTTTTACCACTTATTTATTATTTTAACTGCCGACCGGTTTCACAGCTACACTAGCTTCTTTCTTAATGTATAATAGGGAAATATAACGATTTTAACGAAAGGGGTGCTGCGTTGGTTTGGACATGCAGAGCGAAAGGACAACGAAAGAACGGCTAAAATGATCTACTGTGCGAATATTGACGGAGGCAGAAAACGAGGAAGGCCGAGAAAGACATGGCATGATCAATTCCAAAAGTAGGAATAATCAGCGTGCGTCCATGAGAAGATGTATGCATGTAGAGGAAGCGAGGTATGTATGCAAAGATAGAGTGATATGGCGTTCTATCCTATCTGCCTACCCCTACGGGGGAACAACGTGATGGTTTGTTTATTTTTGTTTTGTTTTGAACTATTTTTTTACATTTTAAAGTAATAAAGGTCTATTAATTTCATCCAGTGGTAAAAAATGTTATTTTGAATTCCTGCAAAAACGGTAATTACGTCCACGCCCTTAATACGTCACACTTCATGTTGATTTTCAATTTTGTTCCTGACCACTCATTTTTTTTAGAACATTTTAAAAAAAAGTTATATATGAAAACATTTCCTCTCAATATCCATATTGATTTTGAAAATACAGTGAATTATGCTAAATCCATTTAATGATTTTTTATCGGTATTTGCAGTATGTGATATTTCCCCTTTAACTAATGAATTCAATCTTATTTCATGTTAACAATGATTCTAAATATTGCATCAAACCTATGGAGCTAATAAGTCATTTTTTTTGTCATGTTGTTCTTCTAAAGATAAAGAGGTTTATCTTTATATCTTGATAAAGAAGCTTGTGTAGCTTTAAAACCGGTCCGTAGAATAAAAAAGTTGTTAAAAATAAAGATGTTTCATACTTATTTTATTAAAATGAATAACCACAAAGTGAGTGATTCAAATATAAATTTTATAGTAGAATGTATTTTAAAAATATGTTTTATGTATAACAAGTTTTGTAGAGAAAAAGATCCATATTTTACTAAATTTTCGAATAACAAGATTTTTCTTCGATTTAAACGTACCTACATAGATTGAACACAAGAGAAGCACAATTTCATTATTCTTTCGCGGGAAAAAAAACATCAAAAATAAATTACCCAAGCCAAACTAAAAATCACATGAAATTCACTCCACCCTAATTGGAATTAAATATATTTTTTTAATGTTTTTTCAAATTAGAAATACAAGAACAAAATCCTCAACAAAAATTGCAAAACGTAACCCCTTATAAAAATGAACACATTGCTTCATTAGACAGGTAAAACCTCAAGCACAAATTAAAAAAAAAAAAAAGTACACTAAAATAAAATAAAAAAATTTAACACGCTTGGTGGATTTAAAATTGAATAAGGTACCATTAGTACCAACTCACAACTAGCTATTGATAATCTACCGTGCAACAACAAATGGCACTTGTTTTTTTAAAATAAATAAATATGTGAGTACTATTATTTTATTTAAATTTATTTAAATTATTATTCCAGTAAAATGGCTATAAAGTGCAGAGCCAATTCTACCATATAAACATGAACATAAATATAAACAAAAATATAACAATAAACATAAATATAACAATAAACATAAATATAAACATAAAATAAAATTTTATATTGCAGCACTTATGGTGGTCTTAACATATCGCGCCATCGCTTGAACAACGGTGATTGGATCCACTCTGCAGTGGCTTGGAGAATTTCGTTATTAGACTTTTTTAGGCGTTCCCATAGGCTCCAGGCTCTTTGACGAAGCAGGGCAGCGAAGGTGTTTATTCATCCAGCTGTAAACATTTCAGAGGCACTGCAGTACCTAGGCAATCCGAATAATTGTCGATATGAGTTGTTATACGTGATCCTTAATTTATTCCACGCTCCTTGCGTATAGTTGTTCCAAAGTTCCGCTGTATACATGGACGTCAAATACGAAGTAAATATGCTTTTCTTCACTTTGTTACTGCATTAAAAGAAGCGTCTCGCTAGCATAGAGGCCCTGACATTAATGGCTCTTCTCTGTCTCTCTATGTCCTGATCGTCTTTACAATTATCAGTCAGTATGTGCCCTAGATATTTGACTTTTGCAGTTACCGTTAAACTGTTGTTGTCTAGGAATACAGGTGGTGATGGGTATAATTCGTCCCAATTCAAAAAGGGACTTTAATTTAATGAGTTAGGACTTCTGTCGACGATTGCCGTATTTTTAATTATCGTGTTCAAAGAAATAAAGGAACCCCCTTTTATATATAAGCTATAAAAAACATCCTTAATGAAATCATTGTAAATTCATCTCACAAATCATTCAGCGTGGATGAAAATCAATTGTGGTTAATGCTAATATTGATGACGCAGGTGAAATACCTAAAAATTTACCGTGTCCATTTATTGAATTCAACAAAGGCAACTCTCAGTAAACAAATGAAGATGTTATCTTAGTATCAGTTTAGAAAAAAAAGAAGCTCTGTACAACACATCTCTAAATAAATTTGTTTTTGTCTACCGATTTCGGAATAACCAGCATGTTATTACGTCAAATATTTGTGGTTAATTGTATTTTAAGTACAATATAAACATATATTTCACCATCGTCATTTCCCTCTCTCCACCGCTGGAGAGAGGGAAATAATGATGCAAAAGGCATCATAAGGCGCTATATCGGAATTACTATTTGTACCGGGGAGAATCAAGTAAAAATGTGATTTATTATTGAAAGAATTCTGCAAAAAAATATATTTAATATTAATACTCTAGATATGACTGATTGCGTCTAGTCCTTATACTTACGCACGCGAATTCGAGCCTTATTATCTTGGCATCAACGCTAAATCAGGGTCATTTTCGTCAGTTAAAATTTAATATTCGAACGGAATTATAATTATATCTTTATACTTTTTTTTACAAATCATAAGAATACGTTTTTTCAACTATTATTATCACAATATTATTTATCTCTAAATTTTTTTTAATAAGCCAGGAGTATTTATTTTTTTAATATTATCACAAAACCATTTATCTCGAAATTATTATTTTTTAATAGCCGTGAAAATATTATTAAATTCCTTCAAACAAAATATAAAAAAATTTCAATGACTTGGTAATCCCCTTAAATTTAATTTTAATAAATATTGCGAAAATAATTAAGCTTAACAACAAATGCAGTTTTTGTTATTTTTATGGATAACTGATAAGTGATTAGTAAATGATAAAATTGATTCTACCTACTTAAAAGTGTGCCATCTAGACCGACCAGACAAAACCTTCTGTTTTATACAGAAAGCGCGTCAACAAACTATTTTAAATAATCTACAATACCTAGAATATGCGACCAATATAACAATATATTTACCGAGGCTGATATTTTTGTGACAATTTATGTAAATTTTAGTCAAAAATTATAGAAATTTTGAGAGAAGTAGATATAATTTTATTATTATTTACATACTTTTTCATTTCGTTTCTTTTACATTTATTATAAAGAACATAATTTAAATTGTTTTAATAAGTGTAAATATTTTTTTTGGTGTGTGCTTGAGTTTCTTACACTAATATTGGCAATATTTGTGTACATACTGTTTATTTTTATTTATTTTATTTTATTTTTATTTGGGAAATCAACAGTTCTACATACATATTTTTAATAAACAAACAGATATAGTGTATAAACTCAGAACTAATAACAGATTTCCACATAGTATTCAAAGTTATTAAAGAAAATATATTACATATCAAATAAATACATACAATTTATACATATAAAAATGTTATTTTCATGTACTCAATAATCAAAGATTTTTTAAAATATTTATTTTAAGAACATTAAACTACTGTAAATTGGGCGGGATAAGACAAGAATGCTTGAAGAGAGGATAAGGAGGGGAGGGGAGATGTACATATTTATTATAATGTCTACTAAGTTACATAATACATTTTTAGTGAAAATTTTAAATCTGACAGAGTGATGTTTGTGTAATCTATATTTTTAAATTTTGTATTGTACATTGAAAAAGTCCTACGAAAAAAAGCATTTTTAACATACGATGTTTTACTTATTGGGACGTGAAACAGGTGGTACCGTCTACAAATCCTGGCTGGCACATGTATTGTTATTAAACCAAGCAGCTCTGTACAGTCAACCATTCCTGTCATAATTTTGTAAAGCAGTAGTTGGTCCGCACACACTCTGCGGTATTGTAGAGAAATTGTTGTTTAGTTATTGTTTGTTTACCTAATAAAATCAATAAATAAATAAAAGTATATAGTACATCCGAGATACTAATTGACCCTTGTAGGACATTTAGAACGTAGTGGTACATAAATATATCACCAGAATTGAGGTATTTCAGGTAATTGATTTATAAACTTAATAAGTACTTTTTTTAAATATTTTTTTTCGTTTCTTTTTAATTTTAATCGCTAACTTACCAATATTTTTACGTACATGTCAAAAAATTCTGTAAACTTTGTTGAGTTTTTGTAGAACTATTTTGAGTGTTTAGTTATTTATTAATTCATACAAATACACATAATAAATATTATTTATTACATTTAGATTACTCCTAATAACAATAAAAGTGATGCCTAATTTACGATACTTCTAGCTGACTGAGATCCTAATCAACCGAGGCGCGAAACGCCAAAAACTGAGGCCCAGAGAGCCGAATTTTCTAGAATGTAACATTTGGCGATAGCCAACTGTTGCGTGCTAGTTTTAGTAATGTAGATACATTTTTAACATTATGGAGTAGGAAAAAAATGCAATCGATATAAAGATTAACAAAAAAGTAATTGAAAAAATTTGCGGCCTGGGTGGACCTTAGATACCCCTTCAGGCCCGGAAGGGTAATTATGATTATGCTATTCGATTTGCTGATCAATATTTACGACTGTATTGTGCAAAATCGTAAATTGACGTATCGGTACGGTACCACAACATATTGCAAAAATACTGAATTAACTTTTGCAATTGTATTTCTATGAAATGTTTTGAAAACAGTTTAAAAAATTGATCGATAATATTTATGTGGGATATTGCATAATTATCAACTTTCTTTGAAGAATCGTCGAAAACAATTTTTTAACTCCAACATGCTAATTTGTCTCGTGCTAAACTCCCGTTGTAAATATTGACACAGTTCTTGATTCAAGGAATTTTAGCTGTTGAAGTACGATTGCCAGGAAATAGGCACTTAAAAATTTAGACATAATTGAAAATCAAATAAATATTCAGTAATGCCCTGTTTCCGGGCGGAAGAAAAAACACTTCTGTGTGTGAATCTGAACCAGAAACCTGGACGAGAGTTTTCTACTCAATTACTGCTGTCAGGTTATCCTTAAAAAAATCGTGATGTTTGTGTTCATGTGTGCGTATGTGCGTACGTGGATGAGGGTGCATGGACGTGTGGGGGTACGTGTGTTTGGGTGCGGCGTAAATAAAAACGTACATATGTTTATAAGGGAGTGGGCTTGGTAATAAATGTGACTGTTTAAAAATACATTCATAACCTTTTTTCAACATATCTAGCCACAAAAAAATCGAGTAATAGTTACCTACTTTCAAATCGACATACCCGGTAGTCAAACAAGGACAATCTGCACAATATCTCCGCATGATAACCACTTTGCTACAATAGTTTTATTTTATTTACATAACTTCAATCAAGGATAATTGACTACACATCTGAAGGTTAGAATAAAATTTAACAAATTAAACGGGACATTGCATAATAGTAAATATATTTTGTTAAATATCGCAAATTAAAAACAGTAAAATTATAACAAAGTATTTTATTTGTTTATTCGTTTTTTTTTCTAGTATAAACAATGATAAATAATAAAAATAATGTGACCTTACTGGCGTTACCCGTTCCGAAGACACTTAACACTATACTTTTTAAAATATCTTTACATGTGAGGATATACAAAGAAGACTTAATTTAGATAGATAATTAATTTTTTTTTTCACAGTTTTAAACATTACGTATTTATGTTTATATTTAATTTATGTTTACCTACTCGTTCATTATTTATGTTATAAAACGCACAATAAGATAACAAAAACGTAACATTAACAAAACATTTGTGGAGCAGTTGATTCAATATTTTTGAGACAATCCATTTTACTTTTACCCAGCTCCACTATCCAATTTATTTTTGAACATTTTTTCGTTACAAATTGTTTTATTGTACAGTGGAAGTAGGTTATAGATTTTAATTGCATAGTACTCAAAATCCTTTTGTTCGAAAGTGGTCTTAGTTTGTATTTGTTTAAGTTGTCTTTGTGTTGAGGATCTAGTGATTATATTATTTGTATGTGTTGTATTTTTGGGGTCATGTCTTTAGTTTGAGAGAGAATAGTTTTTGAATCTGTAAGCGAGTATTGTTTGAGCGTATAATTGCTTTGGTGTCTTAAGTTGTGATTTGTGGAATATTTCTTCAGTAGGTGTCTGTATCGGGACTCAAAGTATTATTTTAATCATGCACTTTTCCACAAAAATATTAATAAATTTCCTCTAACCGCAACTCACGGTGCATAGTCCACTTCATTGGTAGACCAAATATATCGTACATCAATAATGTTTCTTATTAAGTTTGACCAAATCTAGCGGTTAGCTACCTTTTATTAATTTATGTTCTCCCTGGAGTTTGATGAAAATTTGATAAGTCGATTTTATTAGAAAAACCCTATGAGCCAAGTTTTTGGCAGGTGTGACTTAGACTCCACACGCACTTCGTTCCGTTAAGAAAATAATCCTCTTAAAACAAATAAAGGTTAATAATAACACTATATCGTATCATATGAGCAACCTTTTTTCTTGAAGTAAGATAAAAACATTTCCATAAATTGAAAAAAAAAAAACAGTTTTTTTGTGATTTCTGAAAAGTTTATACTGATTGACTAATGGTGTTTCACAATTAAATATATAATGCGGAATACATTGTTAATTCAATTATGTAATTTATTCTTGTAAAATATTAAATAAATAATAATAATTATACTCTTCAGGCTTAAAGGGACAAATAAATATTTGGAATTTTTAGAACCAGACGACTCTGGTCGTGAATTCTACTAATGTCATATTTAACACAACTCTTGTTTGAAAATGGGGTCTTTATACTATTATTTTTGTTTTGTTATTAAAAATTTAATTGTAAAACTTGTATTTGTACTAAATACCATTATTTTATTGGCCTTGTTTGTCTTTGTTACAAAGTTTTATTTGAAAAACTAGTAAGACGCGTTTTGGTGTGATCGAAGAATTTTCGAGATTGCTTCGGAGCGAAAATGACGGACGCTCGCTCACGCCTCACGGCGTGTTCACGATTTTTTGACAAAAATCCAGACCGCATTGATTACCAGCCACCGTATCCACCGGACTTGGCCCTCTGCGATTTTTTTCCTGAAAAGGACTAAGAAAAGACGACATTTCGTTACTTTAAAAGAGACAAAGACTGAAACTGAAGATCATATCAAAAAGTGCATTCCAGAAATGTTGCAAAGATTAAAAAAACTCTGGCAAAGGTATCTTATATCCGACTGTGTTGATTTTGAAAAAGACAATATAATTATTGAGGAATAAATAAATACCTATTTAAATATACTCAAATTCCGTGTATTTTTTTATCAAACTGAGTATTTGGCTACTTACGCATTCGAAACGAATAATTTAAATATTATGGTAATCTTCTCGACTAAAAGATTATTAATTGAGTACTAATAAAATATTTGCATATTGAATTAAGCCATTTAGGGAAATTACATAAATTAGCATTAACATCAATTTAATATTCAACAAAATCAATTAGAAATGCGTGCGAAAAAATGCAATATATGTTTGTGATTGCCAAATTTAAGCAAAACCATAATAAGGTAATAAATGAGTTTTTTAAATGAAAGGTTCTAATGGAAAACACGTTTTATCCATTTAAAAAAATCTACATATTAATTTATTTTTACATAAACGTCATAAATTGCCTTTAAAGTATACATTGAACATAAAAATGAAAAAGTATATGCATAAAACATAATAAAAATGCTAAAACAGAAGACGTCTTTTGACCACCATTCTGTAGTACTATCATAATACAGTATAAAAATGTGAATATTATGACTGATAAGTCATTAAAAAATATGCGACCTACTAAAGAAAAAGTCATATTCGCAGGTTGAAGTTAAAAACAGGAAATGTATATTTGTAAAGAATATTTTCAACTCTTAAAATACTGTAGTAAATAATTCCTTTGCGGGCGGTGATGTAACATCGTGTTACCACAAGCAAAAGACGGAATATTCTAAAGTTCAGACGTTTGAAAAATAAAAACATAGTTTTTCATAATTCCTTTTCCATAATTTTTTTTAACACATTATTTAGCTCTGTTATAGCAAAATAAATAAAAAATCATAAATAGGCCGCTCATTTTACATGCGCGCGTCCCTCATAAATGTCAATAACCGACTGAATCTGTTTCACACATATACTGGCTACAGAACAGCGTCTCTGTGTTCCTTGTTGAGTTCTATCTTCGTACTCCCTCTTGTACAGATTTATGGCTGTATTGGCGAACATTCATTCTTCCCGTACCAACGATAAATATTTTTTGTGTTAAAATCCAGCATTGTTGTACGAATTTTGCTTTCAAAATACTGTGTGAAAATGCCCATTTGAATATTCGAAAAATTACAACTTAACCATTTAAAAAATAAGAGAGATAAGTCTTGTACCGTATGTAGATAAGTGTGACATCATAGCCATACAAGAATGAACAACGCGCTGTGATTGATGTTGATCAAATCTCAATTTGAAGGTAAATGGACATCATATAAGAAAACGATCAAAGTATAAAAAGTGATTTTCCAAAGAATCGTGTTTTTTGATAAACCCTGTACCCTTGAAATGATATAAATATTTTTTTAAATATTCTATGTATTTAACGGATGAAAATAAATATCATCAAATCATAAAACCTCCATCCTCACCTGATGGTGTAAAGGGCACAGCATAGATAAACCGAAACTGCGGTCGAACTCGTTTTATTGGCACAAACTTGCCGAAACCGAAACTTCGGACGGTCGGAAATATCACATAATACGAATACCGTAAAGAAGATATGAAATGGCTTTAGCATAATTAATTGTATTTTCAAAATCAATATGGATATTAAGAATAAATGTATTCATACGTAAATGTAAAAAAAAAATATTAAAAAAAACGTAGTTTGAAAAACGCGACGTGTTTGGCCTTGGTTGTTGTAACGTCAATTTCTATGGCCACGAGCAAATAAACATGAATTGTGACGTATTAGGGGTGTGAATAATGGAATCACCGTTTTTGTGGGAATTCAAAATAAATTAAAAAGTATTTTTTATGCAACTAATAGTTAGCAAAAGAAATTTTATACTCGACCGTATTTCAAAGACCTTCATTATTTTTTTATTTACTAGGGATAACAACAGTAATACATGTAAAAAAAATATAACAAATGAAAGATGCAGAAAATAAAATCAAAGACTGATATCCACAGAAATACATTAAATACTCGTACAATACATGCTAGTGTGTTTGTGTTAGTGTAAGTGTGTGAGAGGGTGTGTGAGTGGGTGTTATAATGGGATGAGGGTGGACATGTGTGTAGATATTATTGCAAAAGTGTCAAAAATATAAAAATATATATAATATTAAGAGTTAGAGATAAAATAAAATTTTATTATAGAAACTAAGTATAAGAAAAAAATTTGTTTTAAAACTCGCATTTTAAATGTTAATTTGTGACGATCAAACGGATAAATAAGGGGAAATTATAAATTATTTTCATGAGCTAAACGTATAAGTGGAGAGTTCTGGGCATAGTTCGTACGAACTGCTGGCACATGAAATAGAGAGCTCGACGTGTGACGGGTGCGGTAGCCAGGGACATTTTATGATAACTCCGACATAAGAGCCGTACTTTAAAAAATGTTAAAAAAGGAGATATTTCCATAATTATTACTTACTTCGTTAATACTGTTTTTATTTTTGTAACTGCTACTTAGGCGTATATGTGGACTTAAATACAACACATTTTTGCTTGCTGTTTAATCTAAATAATGCTATCGAAATGCAATCTCTCTGACAAAGTGTGGTAAAACAATGAATACAAAACATGTATTATCGAAAAAATCAAGAAATGAGTGCTGCGATGGTTTGGACATGTAGAGCGAATGTACAGCAAAAGATCGGCTAAAGGGATCTACTCAACGAGGATTGACGGATGCAGAAACCGAGAGAAACCGAGAAAGACGTGGCACGATCAAATCCAACAAATATGTGTAGAAGCACATGTAAAGAGTAGGGATAATCGGCGTGCGAATGTATTATCGAAAAAATCAAGAAATTAGTGCTGCGATGGTTTGGACATGTAGAGCGAATGGACAGCAAAAGATCGGCTAAAGGGATCTACTCAACGAGGATTGACGGATGCAGAAACCGAGGGAAACCGAGAAAGACGTGGCGCGATCAAATCCAACAAATATGTGTAGAAGCACATGTAAAGAGTAGGGATAATCGGCGTGCGTGCATGAGAAGACGTATGAATGTAGAAAAGGCGAGGTCCGTATACAAAGACAGAGTGATACTTAATTTTTTTTATTCAGAAAACCATACAGCCATACATCAAAAGTATCAAAAACAACGATTCTAACATAAAAAGACCAATTAAGTTTTCTAAATTATGCAATAGATTTAAACACTAAATGTGACAAAAAAAAACAAATAAAATAAGAAACTCAAGTGAGAAAAGAATAATTGTTAATATTTGCGTTTTTCATTGATAATAAACAAAAATACCGAATGCACACCCCGAGCCATCCACGCACACACACATAAACGCCCATATAAAACATGCGGCACATAAACATAGAACAAACCACTCAAGATTACATTCAGCAACTATCCCAAATAATCAACCCAATGAAGAAATTTTCTGTACAATGGTGTTCTATCTTCTCTGCCTACCCCTGCGGGGAGACGGCGTGGTAGTTTGTTGTTGTTGTTGTTGTTGTTATTGTAATATACTTTTGTCATTATTTCTAATGTCAGAGCGTTCGACTGCTCTAGGCAAATTTTTGTCATATTGCAAAAGTAAATTATGCTAATCGATTATAACTTAATATTCAAAACCTGTTACAACAGCAGTTGGCAAATTGGCTTATTTATTTGCTTAGGTGTTGCTAATTTTCAAACATACTTCAGATTTCTGAAAAGTTGCCTGTGTCGCCTCCCGGGAACGAACCTCGGAATGTTTAACACAAATACATTACCACTGAACAAACAGTAAAAATCATAAAACTCTGCCCAACAATTCTTTCAAAGAATGAAATGTACATCAAGACGAAATTACGTTTTTAAATACGACTTAAATAAATTAACATTTCAAAGAGAGAACGCGTTCTTACTTTTCTTCATAAAAACGTATTCCCATATTTTATCCTTGAATTATGAAACTTGAGCAGTGTTTTTTTTACACACTAATGTTATAATGATGATAATGTTTGGATAATTTATATAGCGCCATTTTTGTGAAAATCACCTCAAGGGCGCTGTACAATAAATAAAAATCCCAGCACGTTCTCCAGCTACAGAGCGCATGGACGGTTGGGATTCTAGTTCCTCGTCTCCAATTATGATATTTTACAATTATGATATGCTAGATAACAGAACGTCTTGCAGCTACAGAGCGCATGGACAATAAGAAATCTAGCCCCTATTTACATTTTTATGTGTAAATTTTTTATTTGACAATGAAGTTTAGAGTTTAAGTGAAATTTTTAAAATGAAATAAAAAGCAAATTTATAAAATTAAAAGTTTGATAAAAACAAGTCTTGCAGCTACTGCGCATGGACGGTTGAAATTCTAGACCCCATTTACTAAATTCAGATATTTGATAGTTGATAACATTTACATAATATGATAGTTAACATCACAAAAAGTCTTGCAGCTTCAAAACGCATCGACAAATGGAATTTCAACAACATAAGAATGATTTTAAAAAGGTAATAATAAAAATAACTTTTAAAAACGCAATAATAATACATTGAGTAAAGAACTAGTATGTATGGCAATTAAGTGAACATGTAACAGCACAAAAAGTAAAATATAAAAAACTAAACAAAGATAGCATTCCTTAACTTATTATTAAGGTTAACAAGACAATAGACGATACTCAAACTTAAACTCGTCCCTGTTTTATTTTGGTACGCAGTAAACAGGATCTATTGTCTTTTTCCTAGTACACTATACACTATATATACAAGTACACTAGACGATACTCAAACTCAAACTCGTCCCTGTTTTATTTTGGTACGCAGTAAACAGGGTCTATTGTCTTTTTCTTAGTATACTATACACTATATATACAAGTACACTATACACTACAAGTACACTATAGATATTTATCATTGTCATTTAACAGCACAAAAAGTAAAATATAAAAAACTAAACAAAGATAGCATTCCTTAACTTATTATTAAGGTTAACAAGACAATAGACGATACTCAAACTCAAACTCGTCCCTGTTTTATTTTGGTACGCAGTAAACAGGATCTATTGTCTTTTTCCTAGTACACTATACACTATATATACAAGTACACTATACACTACAAGTACACTATAGATATTTATCATTGGCTTGTCTCTATTTTTTTGCTTTTTTGATAAATTGTTTCTTATGGGAGCTAGCACCATCCAAAAACCAATAAAAGTGCGCAGTTTTATCTGCCGTCTTTGGATAAACGGTATCCACACATGATCATTTTAATACTCTTTCTTTAAAAAAAATGAAAAATCTGTTCGGTTTTGGGGAGCGGAAAACAGGACATCGAAACATTTCAGCTAGGCATCATTAGTCCGACGTGCAATTGTCTTTTTTGCACAATATCGTAAAGCATTTGCGATAAAGTGACAGAAAAACAATGTTAAAATAACTATTCATTAAAACTTCTTAGCCACCGCCTATACTCTGAAGGAAAGTTATTAAAAAAATCGTTTTATTGCTATTCGACTTTTCATTTTTTAATTCATCAGACAGTTTATTAAATTGGAAATGGCCAATATTTTCCAGCGACTTTTTGCCGAACTTCGTTAAGCGAAATTTAGATACATGAAGACTTTTTTAGTTTCATGTTTTGTGGTTGTAAATATCATGATTAAATGTGTATTTTAAATTTGTGTGAGAAAAAGGTTCAAGTTATTCAAAAAAGTGTTGGAGATGTCATGCAGTGCCTTGAAAGGAAGTATTTTTGTCTATCGAAAATATCATTTTAAATTTCTAAAAACTCTGATTCAGTATTTCGCCTGCAAACATTTGAACAAACTCAAAATATTGTTAATAAAACCAACTTGTCCAAGAAGAAAGATAAAAATCTGAAAATATGCGTTGCCTAATATGTGAAATAATTTAACCAAATCAACAATTTTTTCACAACGATACAGGTTTGAGCTCTTTAACTAAAATCAACAGACGGAAAAGTTGAAGAAATGGTGGATGTTACACAGTATTAAAAGTGGCTACTTAAACCAGCTAATAACAGGTCAAACGTCTTGTAAATACCTTGGATTTCTTTCCTTCTCCAAAATATTTTCAATTTTTAATTTGTTTAATTTAATGGCTCCCCGGGAGGTGTAGTCCAGTATTTTCTCTACAAACATTTGGACAAACTCAAAATATCGTTGACACATTTTTACTTCGTGGTCGGCCTTGTGTTGTAGTGGTCAGCGCGTTTGCCTACCATACAAGAGGTCTCGGGTTTGATTCCCCTCAGGGTTGATATGAAATATTTATTAAAAAATATGTTTTATACAAGAATATTTTAAAGTATCTGGACGTAACTCGTAAGCGTAACTCATCATTCTACCTACATGTAGAAGTAGACAAAATAATATTTATTATTGTCACCCTTCAAACCTCTTTGTCACTCACCTACACTGCGTATACATACTAGGAAATAATTGTATCTCTCATATCGACATTTTTAACTTGAGTCTCTGTGAATTCATATCACCTCTTTATAAATATTTAATGATGTTCTTTAGTAACGACTAACGAATCATTTGCAAAAGTTACTTATACTATTGATCTGATGTTAATTCATTTAATATTTTTTATATCTTTTGCATGTCGACATACATACATGGATATAATTAAGAATACTCCAGAAACCGCATACGCACATCAAACAGAAGGCGACTCAACTACTCATAAATGAGTGGGTTTACGTTTTGCCCCATTAGTTTATTTGTAGACGTCGGCGTCGCTCAGTACGCAACTCCTGATTTGAATTCGACTTTGCCGTGTTGTGTCCTTTTAAAGTGTAGAAATACTGCTAGGATCTTAAAGAAACAGGATGGCATCACATTTCATGTGTAATTAACTAACGAATGTTTAAGTAGCAAATGAATTACTTAAAAACTGAATTATTTTTCCTTCTGTCAGATTGTCGAAGAAACAAAATGGAAATTTCGTTAGTGTTGCCAGGGTAGAATTTTGTTTTACCGTACTTTGCTCATTTTACAAAAGAAATAATGAAAATTAGACCTCGGATTAAACAACGCCGTGGGGGACATTTGAACGAAATTATCTTTAAAACATTAAATATTATTTAACATGATATAAAAATATCCGTTTTGTGTCAAATAAAATTTGTTCTATATTTTAAGTTCAAAGTTCATAAATCCAATAACTCTTATATAATGACCCTTTATTTATCTAATCTGTTGTGTCAATCAATGTTTTCACGTGCACAATAAAATTTTTAAGAAATTAACAGATTACTTTTTTTTTACCTTACATTTGCGTAATGATTATTTTTTTCCCCACCAAGCAACATTACCCGGCGACTTAACGTATGCGCGCGGCGAAAGTGTGGGAATTATTAGACACAGTTCAATGTAAAGTTTATATTTGAAGCACTAACTTTGTGGTTATTCATTATAATAAAATAAATAAAACAACTTTGTTTTTAACCACTAATTTTTATTTTTCACCGACCGGTTTCAAAGCAAACAAGCTTCCTTGTCAAGGTTTACCTAACTCATTTGTTTGTTTGTTTGCTTTGAAACCGGTCGGTAAAAAATAAAAATTTGTGGTTAAAAACAAAAATTGTTTTATTTACTTTATTACAGTCCAACGTATTCAAATATATGATTCTACGCTCCTTCTGGACTATTCTTAATTCTATGCATACATGTATATTCATACATTTTTCTTATTATTTTTCTTTTTTTTAAAAACCCGTGTTTAAATACTGTTTTTTAGTTTTTTTTTTAAATTTTTGTATACCTAACTAACTCATTATATCGTTATATTTTACATTGTAAAAGGCACTTGTGCCGTATAATAAATGAATAAATAAATACAAAATAAATCAATACAACAACAATCATCAAGATACGCTGCGATTTGTGTGCCAATGCAGTGCCTTATGCACCATTAACAATCGTATCTCAATATATTCTAGAAATTCAGTACTGAATCGTCTACATGCGCTGGGTAATAAACATTCAGATTTAGGTGACATATTTTTATTGAAATTTCCAGCTTATAAACAATTACTTGTAAAACATTTTAGTGTGGAATCAATATTTTAATTATGTTCTTTCTAAGTACGCATTGAAAAAGTTGTTACTATATATATTCCTCTGTAAATACTTATGAATGTATGTTATGTTAAAGGTACTTGTACCGTTAATTCTTGAAAAAATAAATAAATAAATTAGATGTGGAAAACGAATGATGACGTTTTTTCACTCAAACAAGAAGTAGGTACTCTTTTTTGAATGACAATGCAATTAATCAAAGCAGTAATATCTTATTAACACATGTATATAAAATTTTCATAAAAAATATAGTGATAAGATAAATCAGTAATCGTATAAGCCTTTGATTATGACAATATTGCTCCTAAATCCACATAATATGACATTTTTATCCTGAAACACAGCAATACTAAGTAAATATGAAAATATAAAGATTACTGTCGGATTTACTAAATTGCTCAGTTGTAATTATTATTTACAGGGTTTTGATAAGTAACTAAACTTTAATCAGGCACACGCCCACGCTTATAAAGAAGCATGAGATAATGATATACGATGCTTTTATGTAACGTACGCACAAAGCGCCATAAATCATGTAAATTTGTTTTTGTAATTTGAATAATCCGTATAATATATTTGATTATTTTATCGTGGCAATTTGAATTTCACGAAATAAAGAAACCATTTTGATTACGAGGATAACGACAGAATAACATTGTACGTGTGTTGTGGAGTGTGGTGAGCCATCGCTGATTGTACGGGTAGAATTACATCTCAACATAATAGTACAAAGACAACAAAATAAAATGATTACCCAACAATAGTTTGAGTTTGTCCAAATTTTTGGGGACAAAGACAGGATTCAACTCCCCGGAGCTGTTAACATTAACATATTACAACAGAGGTGAAAAACATTTTAAAGAAGGCAATATAGATGTCTAGGCATCTACAGGGCTTAAGACCTGTCATTGGCTGGTTTAAGTGGCCACTTTACACACTGTGCAACATTCACCATTCTGCCCATATTTGAACATCTATATTACTTCTTTCATCTGTTAATGTTTGTGAAGTTAAAGAGCTGAAACCTTTATTTATTATTCAAAGTATTGTTGATAAATCCACCTGGTTCATGAAGAAATATGGAAATTTAAAAAATAACATTTTCAGGCGTTGCCTAGTATGTAGGTGAAATAATCTATGTATTTATTTTATCTTTATCCTTAATGTTCTTCATCTCTGTTGTAATATGTTAATATAAAAAGCTCCCCAGGGAGTTGAACCCAGTCCTTGTCTTCTAAAATTTGGACAAACTCAAACTATTGTTGATAAATCCACCTGGTCCATGAAGAAGGATTGAAATTGAAAAAATAATATTTTCAGGCGTTGACTAGTATGTAGGTGAAATAATTCAATTAGATGAATCTCACCCGCATAAATAATGTTTTTAGCTCTTTAACTTTACAAACATCAACAGATGAAAGAATTGTAGAAATATAGATGTTCAAATATGGGCAGAATGATGAACGTTTAAACCAGCCATTGACAGGTTATAAGCTCTGTAGATGCCTAGACTTCTATATTACTTTATCTTAAATGTTCTTCATGTCTGCTGTAATATGTTAATATAAACAGCTCCCTAGGGAGTTGAATCCAGTTTTTGTCTACAAAAATTTGGACAAAATCAAAATATTGTTGTTATTAATTAAAGTACAAAAAAGAGAAGGAAAATAAAAAAAAATAGAAGTTGTTGAAAAATTAAAATTAATGTAAAATTAAAGTAAAGTAAAATTAAAGAAAAGTAAAATTAGAGTGAAAAAAAATGAAGAAAATTTTAATATTATTAATTAATTAATTTTAATAGGTATAAACTTAAGACGATAAATGTAAACTTCCTATTTGAATCGATTCCTATTAGCGGATCCTGATGAATTTACTAAAAGTGTTTTGAGTTTGTCCAATTTTTTATAGAAATAATTAAATCAGATAAATCTCAAATGCATCAAAAAAGGTTTTAGCTCTTTGACTTATTATTTTTAACCGATATTCTCGTTTTTTTTTAATATTCAGAGCTTGATATTTTAATGATCTGACACAAAACACATTCAACGAATTCCATCTTTTAAGATTGGACTCATCCTAAATAATGCAAAACTAAGCGCAGACATGAACTATCAGTAATAAAGAGAAAGTATCATTCATTCAAATGATTACTGGGTTACATAACCTAAAATAAAAATGACAAAACCTTCGGAAGTCATTATAATAGATTATATAATGTCATTTCTAACGCCACAAATGGGAAAAATAAGTGTGAAAATCAGCAAACTTTCATATAAGAGTATGTAGGTACCATTTTAGTAATAAACATGGTAAACGTTGATTTTATTTGATACATCCGTGGTAAAACTTTATTATAAAAGTAAAACGGAAATACTGGGTGGCAACCAGTCTTAAGATGTGCAAACTGTGAAAGATAAATATTCGCATTGAAACGTTGATCGAAAATCAAGCAATTCAATGATAAGGTACAGAATCTAAAAAAAAGCCATATCGTGGGCTCTATGCGGTGCCTAAGTAATTTTAAAAAAACCATCATAATAAAAACAAATCTTTGTATCCCTCACCATGAATGCTACAACGAGGAAGTTCAGTGCTATTCAGTGCAGTAAAATTTTATAAAAAAATGTTTTCTTCCAAGCGGTAAAAATAAGAGCATTTTATTAAACGGCGTAGACTTTCGAATCTCCAAATTAAAGGTTTCAATATTGAGAGAGTGAAACAGTTTAGGTACTTAGGCAGTGTCATCACAGAAAATCTTGACCCCGACATTTAGAGAAAATGCAGAATAGAAGCAGACAAAATGAAAAATCTTCTTTGTGACGAAAATATAAACTTTAGGCTGAGACGACGAATGGTCAAATGTTATATATGGCCTGTCTTACTGTATGATGTAGAGGCGTGGACTACAATACACAGAAATCGTTTTTTTTTCATTTTTCTTCTTATTTTGATATTCTATTGATTAGACAAGTCTTGCATTCAAATTCAAGCATTGGGCCCACGATATATGAAAGTCGACTACCTATAAGCAGAATAAAAAATGTTACAAAACCTATAAAATGATCAATGAGACAGATCACAAGCTCTTCAAATGCCTAGACTTCCGTTTTTATGAAACATATATTTTTATTTTTTTTTAAATAAAAACATCATTCATTTTTCAAATTATAATATTAAAATTTTAAAAAAAGCACATGTGATTTATTTTGACATATAAAAGTATTTAACATAATTCAGACCATATATTTTTTAACGCATTTTAGTTGGTATTGTTGGAGTAATATTTGAGTATTTAATTATAATATAAACCGTCGGTATTTTAACGGTATTACTTTGATATTGCGCAATACTATATTGACAATTCTGCCGGCCAGTCCGTCTACCCGTGATCAGTTCTTCTCCTCTTCGCCGCTAGGGGCACTGCCGGCGCGATAGCTAGTACCACGTGATCCGTAGTATTAGCGTTTACAGCGCTTCAAAGCGCTCGTAATAGAATTTATATAATTTATGGACTAAAAACTCGACGTTACTGCATGAGCAGTTATTAATTTACAACCTTCCAATTGTCGTAGCGAAAAAGTCAGATATACTTACAGCTTATTAAATGCTGATAACGAATCAACAAATAATTCAAAAACTACAAATATGAGTTACGGCGATTTCGGTTCTGCGCGACAGTATTTCTTTTTGATTTTTTAAATTAATTTATTTATTCATTTAAAGATAAATATAAAAAAATAATAAACGTATCCCTAACTCTACGAGGCCAAAAGCCCTGTGTTGAGTTGGGATACATCAAAATAGAAAGTGGAAGCATGGATATTATTAAAGAATAGGTACGTATTGAAAGAGCATCTAATAAAACATGTGAAATCTTCATTTATTTATTTATTTTGAGTAAAAAAAAGTTTAAAAAAAAACAATAATAAAAAAGGTATGCAAGAAAAAACAGTAAGCATGTAAACAAAAAATGCAAAGATATAAGCTTATGAAATAAATTCTGTAAAGCAAACACAGTAAATAAAGTGTTACGGTAAGCAAGAAAGACAAATTTAAGTTAAATTAATAAACAAGCAAGCATATATTATCGCGAAAAAAGAAGATATAAAAATATGTATATATGAAATTCGTATTTGCCAATACTACAATGCAATTCGATATGATAGTAAAAAATAAAAAACAAGTATAAGCTAATAAAAATAAACAAGTATTATTACTGACGTATATGAAGTATTATTGTAGCATTAGTTTCCTTTTTTATTATTACCTAGCTAAATACTAGCCACTTGATGTTTATGTTAAATTATTCTCAATTTTACTTTCTTATATTTATATTTAGAACATAATATTTTCTCACTTTTATTGTTATCTTTTATTTGTCATCTTAGATATGTTATGTTTTTTTTTAAATATTTTACTTTAACTTATTTGTTTAGTTTTAATTATTCAGTTTCAATTAAAAAGTTAAATTTCATATTATACATAACATAATGAATTGTTCACTGCTGTGATTATTTCTGTAAAACTTTTTATTGTAAAAGGTTCTTTGAACCGTTGATATATAAATAAATAAATATGAGATTCATTCCATGAAACATTGGTCCTTTTTGAGAAACATTGTATCTAGTTTTAATTACAATTCACTTTTATGTTTTCCTTAAATATATTTTTCGTCAAAACCATTTAATTTATTTTACACATTTTATAGCCTTTAAATATCGGTTTTAGGAATATACATTTTTCAAAGATTCAAATTACCTAATAAAAACAACAGCAAACAACAATATTTACTTTCAAATATGAATGCAATCGGAAAAATAAATATGAGAATTGTATTGTAAATTAAAAAGTCAGTCAGGTAACTATTGAATATCGGTTTTAGGAATATACATTTTTCAAAGATTCAAATTACCTAATAAAAACAACAGCAAACAACAATATTTACTTTCAAATATGAATGCAATCGGAAAAATAAATATGAGAATTGTATTGTAAATTAAAAAGTCAGTCAGGTAACTATTGAATTGAATGCGTTGTATTATGTATGACGTCACAATTATCAACTTATTCTCTCATCTATAGATTCATTTCATTGAAACTGTGTTATAATCATTACTATGCGCGTAAGAACGCCATTTTGACTGCAGGCTAATGAACGGCCTTGCGCATCATTATTAATGTGAACTTTTACGCATATATTACCACTTCATAAATTCACGTGACAACCACGAATGGGTAGGCAGAGAATAAAGTAAAATCGGTTATTTTCGGATCAGAAAACGAATCGGAAAGAATTCAGTGTATTTTTAAAAAGAAATATTTGTTAATAGACTATTAAACTAAGTCAACAAAATATTTTTCAATTTTTATACATCGTATTATATGCGCTTTTTTTTCTTTAACTAAATGATCAATATTTGGGTTCTTATGATTAACCCAAATATTTCATTTTCAACGAGTTTTAAATAACCCACTATTAACTATGAAGTTTTGAATGTCTGAAAAAACACCTCTGTCAGTTCCGCCGATTGGTCCGTTTACGGTAAGCAAACCGGATACCTTTCACAGCTCTCTTATCATTGGTTGATTCATATGAACTAGTAACGTCGTTCAAAGGAGTTCGTTTATATGTTTTTTTTTTTGTACATTTTTAATAAACTTTGCCGTACAATTTAATGCTCTAATTTTTATCGCAAGCAAGAAAAAAAAATTGTATGTTCTAAAGAAATTATTTGAATTTGAAAATATATTATGTACCTTAGAATTAATAATTCAAAAATAGTAGGTCATAACAAAATGATAATAAATTGACAATGATCATGAATCACGTGGTATGCTCTAACTTTAGATACAGTAGCTGGCATTGAATAAAGGACATCCAGCTTAAGAAAGAGACTGCGGGCCAAATTGGCTTTGTATAGCGTCGTCTTTGTCATTCAGACACATATTGGACTCTTGCGACAGAGACGACGCTCTACAAAGTCGGCAGTCTGGCAGTCAGAGTTATTACAATCAAATAAGTTTAAAAATTAAAAATTGACTTAAATATCATTCATAAGGACGACAGAATTCGCTCGTAACCAAACAAACTAGCCAAAAGGCATCTATCAAAATAACAAATGAACTCTTCTGTGTAATGCCGACTACTAACATAAGCAGAAAAAATAGACAAGTAATTAGAAATACCATTCATTGTAAAATCAACTCGCCGCTTTTTGATGTCGGTAGGTAGGTACAGAAGTAAATCAATTTGAAATTTCGTGAATATATATTTGAATCAACACTCTAGGCTTAAGGGGTAAAAAAGAATGAATCTGATATTCCACCCATTTTCTAAAAAAAAAAATTCGTTATTTTTTTAGATTTGGAATCAGCGTGTGCGTATGCAGTATACTTACAGTGAAAGCGCCAACCTTTTTTTTGTTACGTGTAAAATGTTCATTCTGACGCTTCATGTGCCAGATCCAGAGATTATGATAGCGTCGGCATACTGCTAAAACCCTCTCAATGCACTATTGCCGGTACTGAGAAAATCCATTTGAATTTTTGACGCAACAAAAGTCTTTTCCGGTCTTCATTTATTCATAATTTGGATATGATACATACTCATGAACTCATTTTAGTTACTTTAAATTGGTTTGATGTATGAGTTTTTTTTAATATCTAGTAAATGCAATCAATGGTTTGTACCAGAAAACTTTTTTTAAAAGAATCTACTTTAGTGGGTTTATATACATGCTAACTTTTAAACTTTACCTCCGAGGATTCGAGGATTTTACAAGTTGATAAACTAGAAACATGACATACGAGGTGTGTTCAGAAAATGATGGGAATGTTTAAATTTCGCGGGTTTGGAGAGTCCGATTGTATTTTTTCAGTGAACCGACGATATATGTCAGTATAAAAACACATTCTAAATTAACATAACATTTGAACTATATCAAGACGCGATCCTGTAGATTGCGCCCTTGGCCTTGAGCAGTCATTCAAGAAAATGACGCTATACAAATTGAAGAAAAATATTATGATCTGTACTTAATTTGTGTTTAAGTTTATATCGAAAACACTCGACCAGGGGGTTATGATTCTATTTCACGCACGTAACTAACTGTTTTCTACATTCCTCCCGGACATGGGAACGGCAATTATAACAAGATAGAATCTATGATTGCAAATAAATAGGTTTCTGCTCATTAAAAATTCATTGCGGACACTTAAAAATATATTAGGAACTGAACAACAATGAGAAATATTATTGCGATACGGAAATATTTTCTAAGTATGCGGAATCAAAATAAAATTACATACTATTTTTTTATTTGTATAAAACAGAAAGGTGACAACACTAGAGACTACGATAATCAGCATTGAGCAAGACGATGATTAAGAAGGAACAAGCAAATTTCTGGTTAAAACCCCTAAAATGTTCTACAAACATTTTGTAAGTATTGCCAGGGTAGTCGAATTTTTTACGCGGATATCTATTAAAAAGCCTTAGTATAATATTAAACGGTATTAATTTGCTTAGTTACTGAATGTATTTTTTACGTTTGCCTAATAAAGATGATTTTTTTTTTATATTCCGGAAGGCAAAATATTTTTTGTGGTAAAACATAATATAACACAAAATTATCTAATATTTGTGTGATGATATATAGTTCGCGGTCTGGCAATATTACGCGGCCACTTCACGCATGTGCGCAGGTGGGGTGTCGGGCAGTGGGGGCATTTGTCTTATTTCATTTTAATTAGGATTTTTACGGCTATTACATAAAAAAATAAGTAAAAATATATTAACAATGCTAGAGCCAATTAAAAAAATGCAGTGTAAATCTAATAATGCATGATATATAAGAAAAGAGTTTACGTAATTGTATGTGTGTGACGTTTGTATTTATTTGTGTGTATGTGTGAAAGGGTAAGGAAGAGTGTGCATGTGTGTCTGTGAATGAACGAGGGAGAGGGTGCGTGTGTGTGGGTAAAAATAAAAAAAAAAAGTTGTTATTATATTGAAAAGGGTACAGGAAAGAGCTTGATAAACAGTTTGATTATTAAAAAATAAAAAAATATTTAATGCGAACTTTCTAAACCTTTTTGTAAATTTTGAAGTGGCAGACTTTTGGACTCAATGCGATGCATTGAAACTTGTTTCTAAGCGCCTTCTGGTAAATTATAATTTTACGAGTATATTAATTTTAAAAAACTAAAAGCATACTCAAAATATTGCTGATATTTTGTTATTTAATTTGCTTTTGGCAACTAAATTGAAGGCTATCCATTTAGAGTTGTGACCATTGACATTGCATATAATTTTATTTCATTGCAATTCTTATATTGTTAGCTTATAGCTCTTCGGATTAATAAAAAATACAGACATAAAGTCATTGACCCACTAAACAAACAGCTGAAAAATATTATTTCAGTCAGAGCAGGTATTTCTCAAATAATTAAGTAGTCAAAACATTGTTCAGTATATTAAAATATTTAATATTGCTTACATGGCAATTTACAAAAAGGTGAGTTTAATAATTTTTGGATTTTCATAAAAACGGATTGTACGAAAAATCATCAGCGTCATCACTCCCTTTCCGCACCCAATGGTACACATGGCACTGGATTGTAACACCAATCGCAGCATGTCTCGATCAATTTTGTTACATGAAGGAAAGGTGATCAGTCTTCTTCACATCACGCTTCAGATGCCAGCCCAGGGACTATGAAAATATTCTATAAACACTATAAGCAGTACAATGAAATTGCTTCAAAAATATTTAATGATTTATTGCCAAATATAAAAGACTCGAAATGTAAAACAAATTTTAAAATAAAAATAACTGCACATATAAATAGTGTGGCGAGAGATTTTTTTAAAAATATATGGAAATCAATAAACGTGGTACTTTATGTAATTGGTACACATATCATTTATATTATTATGTATTTCATTGCTTTATATTTGTTTTATTATATATTATACTATATTATATTGTTTGTTTAATTTGTGCCCGTGTTTACAAATTTTGTGTTTTTATTTAATATTTTTTTTTTAAGTGTTATATTTTCTCAATTTTTAAAATTGTTTATTTTTTTTTTAGTGTTATATTTTCTCAATTTTTAAAATTGTTTAATTTTTTATTTATTTTATTATTTGGTTTTGCATTTTATGTTTTATTTTTATGTTATTTTGTAAACTTGCCAAACACAAGAGCTAGACTCTTTTTTGGCAAGTATAACCTTAAGTGTTCCATTTTTCTACTGAATGTATTGTTTATTTATGCTAATAAAGGTTTAAAAAAAAAAGTAACATGTATTCTTGGCACATATATATACTTTATGTTAGTATAATAATGATTTTTAATTTCTTACATTTGATTAGCTAGGCATTTATAATAAAGTATAGGACTACTTACGCTCTAAAGATAAAAAATCTCCATCTTAGAACAGGCTGTGCCATGTTAGATGGAGACTATCATAAACAGAGAACACTTCGTTATCATTTTACATTAATTGGTTTTATATAGATTCCCTGTTATTAAGTATGTATATTATTTTTTTTGCAATAAATTTATAAATAAATAAAAATAAAATCTAAATCTAAATTTATTCAAACAAATCCGGCATAATGTCCTTGATCTAATGAGTATTCGTTCAATTTCAAATATAATTAACACAAAACATCTCGGCTATGTAACGGTTTAATAAATACTCCGTCGCTGAGTTACATTTGACTTTACAATCTGAAAATTTTATTCAACATACGGTTGAGCGACTTATCGGAAAAGACCTTCACTTGGGCAAAATAACGCACAGAAAATAATTATACAAGATATTTGAGATACGCTGCATCAATGCATAGTGCAGTGCCCTGTACGCCATTAGGTACGAACACAGATTTCATCATCATTCCACGTCCGCTCCCTAGTTGGAGAATACGGTATCCACAAAGAGCCTTCATGCATCTCTGTCGGCTGCCAACTCCTTTTCGTCAGGTCTTCGTCCCGCAGTTCTGACATAAACTGCCGAAGAACAGTCAGCAGCGGACGTCCAGTAGCTCAGTAACAAATAATTATCGACGTGCTTAAAAACATGCTAAGCATTTTTTTTATTTTTTTTGATTTAAATCTTAAAGTAGGGCACACATATCATACATATTGTTATGTGTGTTCTAATAATAACATTGCAAATATATTTAATTTATAAATTGTTTATCACATATGTCTTGACCATTGTTTTAAATTTTGATATGTTTTTTTCTTCATAAACATTTTTTTCCATTTCGTAATACTTTTTAATTGCTTTAAATAAAATTGAATTTTGTGACTTTGCCTTTTTCCTAAATGGAAGTCTAATTTTGTTCTTTTCTCTAGTATTGTGATCGTGTTCATGCTGGTTCCGATCAATTTTTTTCCAAAATTCTGTTTTTTTATTAGAGTTTATAATTTTATGAACAAATATCATTGTATTGTAAAATATTCTTTGTTTATATGTTAATAATTTCATTTCATTTACCATCGACTTTACCCTCGTATATCTGTTTTTTTTCAAAATGATTCTAAAGGCTTTATTTTGTAATACAGTTAGTATATCTATGTTTTCTTTGTTTGATAAAAATAAAATGCTACTACAGTAGTTAACGTGTGGTTCAATAATTGCTTTGTAAATAGTTTTGCAGGAGTCCTTATCAATAAATCTTCTGATCCTTCCCAAAATTGATATTTTTTTTGCAATCTTATTTATAACCATCTTAGCGTTTTTATTACCATTTGAGCGATCATAATGAACATGCTTAAGTTGTCGCAGTCATAAGTAACTCCCTATATCTAAGTTAGTAGTAATTATTAAATTAAAACCATGTAGGACTATAATACGATTAATTGTAAAGGATCTTTACCGACAAGCCATATTCATTGGCTTAGTGAGTCCTGTAAAAAAAAAAATAATTTTTAAAATGTTTTATTCGTTTCTTTTCTTAATTAATTTATAAGTAAAAAATATTTCTCTTTATCATTTTTTTTACATCATTGTATATTTTTCGAGATAAACATATACTATTAACCTAAATATTAGTTTTCAATAATAATACATATATATATATATATTTTTAATGTTATTCAAAATTATCTTCTTTGTTATTTTTTTAACTGGTTCAAAGTATTTCTAATACAAAATTATCTTTTTTTATCGATAATTCTATTACAGGTAATATTTTAATCTTTTATATAGTTTATATTTCTTAGCCTTTCTAAATTAATAATATTGTTTTAAATGCTCTGTATTACTTAAATTAAGCTTACATGTATGAATATTTAATTGTATTTGTAACTAATATGTAAAAGGCACTAAGTGCCGTTTATTTCAATAAAATAAAATAAAATAAAATAACTAAAATGTAATATTGTATGTAAATAATAAATAATAAAAAAAAATAAGTCAACGCGACAACGCGTGTGTAATCTCCAAGTCAACGCTCGTGTCGGTTTGTTTTTTGTTTTCCTCGTAAATAAATACAGTTCATTAGGGAAAAATCGGCGTTTACATATAATATTGCATTTGCAAAATAGTACGTGTATCTAATACACAAAAGTGAAAATTAAATTACTATTACTAAAGCGAATGCTTTTCTTGACATTTGGCTTGCCAACCGCTGACTAAATGCAATAAATAGCATGATAATAGATAAATAAATAAATAAAAGTAGCAGTTTTGGAATATTTTCCATATTCACACAGGTGAAATTCAAATATGTTATAGCGCAACAGGATTATACGTCGCGAAACGTAAATATTTTGACATTTAATATTAGGTGTTCACGGATGTTGCATTGTGATCGTGAATACGATAAACAACCACGGTGAGAAATTTTTATCGCGTCGCTTATTAGCACATCGATAATTATTTGTGATTGAGGTATTGGTCTTTGAAGAGACGCGCTATTCAGTGAAAAGCGAGTGCTTTCATATAAATATGTTGCTTTATCTCCTCCTGCTCTCACATCCTCCGGTTTGACCAATGGTCCTCTGAGGATGCGCCTTCCAATGAGGCATAAAGTATTCCGTTGAAATAACATGTGTTTCGGTGTTTCATCACGTCGACAGTTATTTGTGATTGAGTTACAGGACGTCGAGAACCTGATGCCTTGTAAAGTAGGCAAGCGTGGTTAAAGCTCTCAGGGGGCGTCCACAGTATATGGGCCTAGCCAACTGTATCGCCTCCGCTTGATGACAGTTGTCACCGGAGTTTGCTACGTCAGTTCTCTTATTCAGGCCCTAGTGCGGTGCCATGATTCGGATCCGTAGAAGAGAAAAGGTATTATTTTATGAGATTTAGTGATATATAGAGAAAAAAAAATTAGGATAAACAGCAGAAACTATATAAACAAATGAATCTTTAAAAAATAGTACAGCGTTATTCAAATCTGACCACTTTAGATGAGATAGATTGAAACGTTTTTTTTTCCACGTGTGTTCAGTAAAATTATGGATTCTGACGAAATCACAAGTATTTTTACCTAAGCATTTCATACTAATTTCCGATTGAATGTACAAATGCAATGCATTTTTACCGCACAAGTACAGAACATTATATTGCTGTGGTATTTAATAAATTAATGATTACTAAGGTCAACTGGTGGTTAAGTCCGTATTGTAAAACGAGTTATGGTTGGAAAGACCGTATATTCAATCCCCAGATTCAAACAAATAATAATATGTAATTAGATCGATAAAAAAAACTGATTTTAAAGTGATTTCTTTGTTTGCTTTTTGAACTACTTTTTATATTGAAATCGATCGCATCAGAGAGAAAAAACATTTGGCTTGCCAACCGCTGGCTAAATGCAATAAACAGCATGATAAATAATAAATAAATTAATAAAAGTAGCAGTTTTGGAATATTTTCTATATTTACACCGGTGAAATTCAAATATGTGATTGCGCAGCAGGATTATACGTCGCGAAACGTAAATATTTTGACATTTAACATTAGGTGTTTACGGATGTTACATTGTGGTCGCGAATACGATAAACAACCATGGTCAGAAATTGTTATCACGTCGCTTATAAAAAAGACACTGAACTTCCTCATTGTCCGTCCATATTTTGTACATACTGTTTGTTTACCCAATAAAATAAAAAAAAATAAAAAAAACTTCATATTTTTACTTTTTCTTATGTGGTCCTAATACTTACATATTAGGTGTACCCATAAGTAATTAATTGATTTTAGAGCGAAAACATGTAAAGACGTGTTTTATACGCAATATTACAATCCGTGGTCTTGTAATTCGTGACAAGTAAATATTTTTTTTTTTTCAAGGGGTAATACTGCAAAATAATAATGCCCGGCCGCATGCAGCAATATTAACCCAAGAAAAAGGCAGCTAAACTAGGAGGTTTTGCCCCAGCCCCCATATTCCCCAGACATAGCACCATACGATTTTTATTTATTCCGGTCCATAGAACATTACCTGAAGAATAAAATATATCGATTGTGTTCGAGCTCACCTAGAAGCATATTTTTCTTCAAGGGGTACTCAATTTTAAGAAAAAGGAATCAAAAGTCTACCAACAAGATGGCAAAAGGTCTTAGATAACGATGGAGATTATATAATCGATCAAAAATAAAATTAAATGTTGTTAAATTATTTTTTGCTTCCACTTAAATAATTGATTACTTGCGGGTACACCTAATAATAAAAAATATATTAAAATTTGCAAATTTAACGGTTAAATAAATACGCTTTATTCTATTTGGCTCGAAGTATTTGGATGATTGGCCTCGAGAGGGGAGACTACACTTACGGAGAAATGGAGTCAATGTTAAAAATTTCAAGTCTACAAAAACGTAGAAATAACATTGACTCCATATTTATGTTTAATTTGCTGAATGGCTTAATTGATGTACCATCGTTACTGGAACAAGTGACATTCAATTTTCCAATCCACCGGTTGCGAAATAATAATGTGCTGTTCATCGATCAACACAGCACAAACTATGGCTCGCATGCACCAATGTCCCGATTGTGTCGCATTGTAAACTCGAGACAAGATCTGGACCTTTTTGGTGTAAGTCTTTATAGTTTTAAAAATTCACTAAAATAGACCAGATCTTGTCTTGAGGTAGTAATTTTTTTTTTTTTTGTCCTAGCTTTAATTTTATTTAGTTGTATTTTATTTTATTAGTGCCTGTATCTTTTATAAGAAATTGTATTTACCATCGTTAGAATGGACTGCATACGTCCGTCAAATAAATAAATAAATAAGTATTCCACCCGTAAGTTTCAGTGGCGATTTTCTAAATGTCACTCGGCCGATAACTCAAAAGTAATTCGCATTTATTGCAGTTTTGAGGTCGCCATCTTGATATAAGGATGTTAGGCGCGAACTAATTAGATTGTATTATGAATTTTAATGCCGTGTTTGCAGCGTTACGTTTTATATTATAGTAAAACACGCCAACATCCTTGTGAAATCGCAAACACATCAACGGACCTTCGGAATAACATGCACTGTGAATTTTTAAAACTAGCATTGCACACACAATATCATATTATTTTAACTGCGTATGGGAAATACATACGAGCTATCGTAGAAGTCATTCGCCCCGACTTTTACCTTCAATTCAAAATGTTTGGCCACTGACCCGGTAATTAAAATATTTAATAATATTAGCATATTACAAAATAACATTTTAGAGAAGGAAATATGAAGTCCAGGAATTTACTGGGCCTATGACCCGTGTCTTGTCATTGGCTTGTTTAAATGGCTACTTTACACACCGTTCAACATTCACCATTTGAATTCGTTTGAACCTTCACATTTCTTCAATTATTCCGTTTGTTGATTTTTGTGAATTGAAACTTTACAGTATAAAACTTTTATTAAAACCTTTATTCAAAAAACGATATTTTTTTTTTATGTTAAACTAAAGGTACAAAAAAACACATTTTGACGGGTCTCTTAGTAAAATCAATATTTTCCAGCTAACCAAAAAAACAGACTGGTCAAAAAAAAGAGAAATTTTTTAGCGGTCATTAAGAACATGTATTACAATTACTTTTCTTATATCTATAGTTTTGAAATTTAATCACAAACAAGTATCTAGGTACCTTCTTATCAATGAAAAGTCTTTTGCCAACGTTTGGGCAGGACAACGTCTGTCGGGTCCGCATATATATATATGTATATTTCATTATTTTCCCCTAGTATTTGCATAACAAAACGTACATTAAAATATGTTTTTAGTTAGAATTAGAAAAATTGGGCACTGAAGGGTTAAATTAGCTAATAGAGAGGTTTCCCAAGAAAAATTTGACGGCGAGATTCGAGAGTGTTTTAATCCAGCATACTTGCTAGA
The DNA here is from genome assembly GCF_059751315.1 of Micrasema longulum. Lineage (NCBI taxonomy): Eukaryota > Metazoa > Arthropoda > Insecta > Trichoptera > Brachycentridae > Micrasema > Micrasema longulum. The sequence continues at coordinate 21,820 of NW_028277591.1, read as the reverse complement.
AATAATTCTTAAACTAAAATACAACCCACCCTACCTGATCTCTACGACTGAACTGTACAAAAAAACACACCAGTTTGACATAAACTACTTGACTAAAATTGAGACCTTAAAAATTGTGCACAAAATAACACTGGGAAACATACAAGACGACGACATAATATTAGTCAAAAATGCTGACATACACAAATATAACACCAGACAACAACAACACTATCATATTGAAAAAGCAAAGACAAACACAGGACAGTCAAAAATACTACATAATGGACTTAAACACTACAACGACCTACCTTACTACTTGAAAACTTTTACTGGAGACAAATTTAAAATCAATCTGAAAAAGCACATGATGACTGAACTAACTAGACTAGACGAGACATAAAATGACTAGACAATATTAAATTTCTAATTTAACCCTAACGGGTTTTTTAAAATTGTAAATAAGTAAATAAAAAAATACAAAAATGGATATTTAATATTATATTTAAGATATAAGTATCGCAAAAATCACGTTTGAACCTTCTCTATTTCAAGGATGTGTTTTATCTAGATATCCATTAGCAAACACTCATTTTAGATATGACACATAAAAGTTTTATGCTTTAGAAACCATTAATATACTGTGTTTTTACTTTACAGTTTTTTTTAATTTGCATAAAGTAGATAAATACTAAAAAGTGTCATATCTCAAAATGTAACTTTATTAAATTATTGCATTTTTTGGTTATGACGGCAGTTCAGTCAATTGAACATAATTCCATTAACTTAAACGTTTATCTTCAATTTTATCTACAAAGTAAAATTAAGTTTTCGTTGTGAAAAATGGAATACGCATAAATTTTTATTTCTAAACGTGTTCAATTACAGGTTACCGACGAAGATATTAAAAATTATAAAGTGTATATCGCTAGCCCAAAACAACAGTGAGATATCTCTGAAGAACATATTCAGAGATAATCGGACTTTGAGGTGTGCAAAGTAGTAAAGTAGATTATGAATATTATACTTTTATATAGGTTAACTAGCTGAGCCGACAGACGTTGTCCTACTCGAACGTCGGCTTGCCTTGGAAAAAGACTTTTCATTGATAATTAGGTACTTAGATACTTGTTTATGATTAAATTCCATAACCAAAAATTGACAATATTAAAACAATATTGAATTTAAGTAGGTACTTTTTATGGTTGAATTCCAAAACATAAAATAAATATTTTTTCAAATATAGCATTCTTTTTGCAAACGTCAAGCTCCGGTCGTCTCACCAACAAAGGCGTGTACTTATGCAGGAATACGATTTTTTTAAATTTGTTGAATTTAGTATCATTCTAGTATTACCAAAAATCCAATAAAAGTAATTAAATGGGTAGAAATTATACGGAATTTAAGGAAAAAATCTGATTAAGATCCACCAAAAATAAAAATGGTATCTGTAAACATTCAATAACAAACTTTTTATTCACAAAAAAACAACATCTTTCCATTTTTGGCAAATGCATTCTCCTCGAATGCAACCCTGATAGATCGATGAATAAAACATTTATGCTCCTAACTTATTTTTAACATATTCGATTGAAAATTTTAATATCTACGAACGCGCACAGCGCAAAGATCTATATTTCTCTGAAAACCGCACGTAAATTGGTTGAGCCGTTTAGGAGTACGGTGACATCACACGTACAGAGGAATTATATATACAATATATCTAACTTGAATTTTTTATTGTTTGAAAAGATTCATTTATTAAGTTAATTAATATATCTGCATCTCGAAATAGTAAATTTCGAGTTTATCTCACTGTTGCTTTGCTAGCAATATATGATTATTTATTTAAACGCCTTGTAGGCTTTTACATATTTGACACACATACTCGTATATACAAATAAAGACAGACATGTATTTTACACAGAAGTAGCAAAACATATAAATGATTTTTAGAAGAAAAATAAAAATATTAAAAATATCATATTTTAATATTAGTATAAAATATATGGGTATACTTAACAGAAGTGCATTTTTTATTGTACATACATATATTGCAGTGGAAAGAACAGAAGTGCATATTTAAACATAAAGATAGACATGTGTTTTACACAAAAGTAGCAAAAAATATAAATGAATTAAGAAGAATCATTATTACATATTAGTAGACAATATATGGGTATACATAATAATACATTCATATGTTGCAGTGGAGAGAACAGAAATGCATTTTTTCGTATGAGTTTATAAGAATCTAACAATTAGAAGAAGTTAGAAAAATACTTATTTAGAATACAGATATAAGTCAATAAACAGTAAACTATTGAAATCAACATAGTATTATTAGGGTATTTCAATTTGAAGATAGTAAATTGATACACTGACTTTTAAAATTCAAAAGTGTGATTTATTTTATTTTTTTAATCAGAAAACATACAGTCATACATAATAAGTATTAAAAACAATTTTTTTTAACATAAAAGGACCAATTAAGTTTTCGCGAATTGTGCAAAAGATGCATATTAAATGTGACCAAAAAATAAATAAATAAGAAACTAAAATGAGAAAATAATAATTGTTAACATTTGCTTTTTCCATGGTAATAAATAAAAATACCGAACGCACACCCGCAAGTTTATTAATTGTAACAATTCGGAATAATCAAAAATTGAATTCAATAATTTGAATAAAAATAAAATAATATTTGGTTTTTTCTATTTCATAATTTTTATAAATATTTTTTTTTAACTACGAGTTATTAATATGTTCAACTGAAATACCTTATTATAAATTACCGAAATGTAAAAATTTATGTTGAACTCTTTCCATATGACCGAGTTGTATTTAAGTTGGCTACGTACTAAAGCAACATATAAAATTTTTATTACATAAACCGATTAAAATCACAGAAGCCTATTTAAAATATAAATGAGAACAGGAACAGTAAGGAATGCGGACTAATTTTCGCGGTCATTCATTTGTTCGTTTCGATCAAACGATGTCGATATGGCAAGTAGAGAATATACCGAAGTAGATACAAAGTAAAGAAGTTAAGTACACCGTCTCGATGTATACAGATGAAGATAGGGTTCATAATTGAGGCCGGGTACAACAGCTGCGGGTAGGATGGCAGGATTTTGGATCCTCCCAACGAAATATCGCATTGTTCTTAGACTGGCACCTGAAGGATAAGAGTGATCACCTCACCTTCCAAGTAACAAACATGGTTTAAATACGCCAAAATTGGAGTACCGGTGTAGAACTCTATGCACCACTGGGTTCTGATAGGAAAATTATAATGATAATGATGTTGATGATAATGTATTCAATCAAAATTGCCAAGTTGTGGTAATGCTTCAGTTTTAGTACCTACTATGACGCAAGAAAAATCGGTTACACAAAGCTAATCACAAGCTTTTGAAATTCGCGAAGTAATATTTTATTCATAACATGCAAATCTATTAGCTACCAAGAAATTTTCTAAGTGATTAATTAAATTTATTAGGTTCAGTTATGGCAATGCTATTTAAATCCATTCCACAATTTAGCGGCACGACTGTTCAATGCATGTTTTTTTTTTGTTCACCGTTGTTAATTTACGGAAACAAATAATCTTAGTGAACAAACATTTAAATAAAATCATGGCGCGTATCCCCAAGAGTTTTCGCTTGATTTACCGATCCATGTAAGAGTTTTTTTCTATTGCATTTATCAAGCAAATTGAATTTCCTAGATCATCTTCCGTTTTCATTTCAAACTCGCAACCTGGGGTGATATTCCTAAAGGCTCTCGCGGCCATAAAAAACACTTTTATTTTGTATTTTATTTTATAAACATAAACGGCAAATCTGCCTTTTACAAAATTTTATAATACTAACATATTTGGCTTAGTATTTTTTTTTTAAAACAAATTTCCTTTTACCCAAGATTTATAAAAATAATAAAACTAAAAATTTCACAAGACTTATGACAAAAAAAAGTACCTAAAAATTATGCAACATATTCAAAAGAAAGTTTAAACAACTTAAAAATAAATGAAAAAACAAATTAAATAATAAAACATTTTAAAGTAGTATAACAAGAAAATCGTAAGGTACCGTTCCATAAAGCTGGGCAAAGTGAACAAAAATTTGTATTTATTATGAAATTTATAACTAAATAAATATAATTACCATTCACCATCTTTGAAAAAATTCAAAAGGTTTGTTCTATAGGAGCAATACCCTACACTAAATATATTCGATACGTGGAAACAACTATTGCAGAGTTCATGAAGTCTGTTCAATACGGCATTACAAGTATACACTGTCCGTGAATTGTTGCTACAAAACGGTGGCACCTGTCTAGTCATTCTTCATTTTGTATGTAAATGCGCGAGATAAAAGTCTTTTCTACGACCGCGAGAGTGGTTCAGAATAGCACTGCTGATCTCACTATCCTCATCATAATTCCGTAAAGTAATGCAGACAACAATAGTCAAATACATTTCTGATTATTGTAAAAAATTTACTTAAATATACATGATTTCATTTTATTTTATTGGGTAATTCAACAAAGATACATACTTAAAAACATACTATTTGAAAGTATTCGTCGATACAATTTTACATGATATATTTCTTAAATTAAAGAATTACGAGTACATCAAACAGATTTAAAGTTAATCTAAAGAAATTTTTTGAACTCGTGTAAAAACAACATTTAATTTTAATTAGTATGAATGTATAATTGTTTTATGTTTTTTCTTTATATATCCTATATTTTTATTTTTCTTTTATTGTACTCGTATTTAAAATTATATAAACATTTACAGTACTAAAACAGTGTAAGTCGCTCTCCAAGCACAAGAGTTAGTCTCTTTTTTGGAGAGTTACAGTGATAACATATACTAGATGTGTAAAAGTAGATATGTTTAGAATTTTACAAAAACATGTACTTTTTATGAAATTGATGAATAAAATGTGTTTTTTTTTTTTTAATATTTAAAAAAAAAAATTCTACAGGATACAATGCAATAAAAAAAAAGTTTTACGTGTGTACTTATTAAATAAAATTTATTTCTAAGAGATTTTTCGCTAAAACTGAGAGAGTACCATTAAAAATGTCAATTTTATTGTTTCGGCAGTATATATTATATTTCCGACACATGCGGGCCATAGGTGTGTGGTATGTAGCATTATTTGAAAACAAAGGCAGTTTAAATATTTTCCGATGTCTGAGTTTTCTCAATCCCGCATTTATTTGTATTTTATTTAGGAGGTTAGTATCTACTTTATAATTTAATATGTTATACAGAAATTTTATATCGAAAACAACGCGGCGTTTTATCAGAGAATTAAAATGAAAAAGAGTTAGAAGTTGCTCGGAATTTGAATTTGAACGTGGGTTAGAAATTTGGAACTTATACAAAAGGTAAACTTTTTTTGAACAGATTCTATTGAAGTTATATGGTTTTGATAATGCGGACAAACACATGAGGCATACTCAAGATTACTGCGAATCACAAAGGTAATTTTTTTCAATATCAGATAGAGGCATTTGTTTCTATACGCATTATCTAACGAACCAGTTCCGCATAGGGGAAATCAGGCCCTTGGTGGTCAGTAAGCGCGTGACAGGACCTGAACCCGGCTCCGCGTGACAAGCATACCCAACACTCGACTATGTTATGTTCCCATTGTCCTCTGCGGTTTAACTCTTGCGACACCTTCCGGCTTCCGGAGAATTGGAATTCTAGAGACGACCAACTCGAGGCTTCTGTTGGATTCTCCGATGAACATATTTGTTAATACCCGACGCGTCATCCGTTCGGGATGTATCGGAAGCCACCCGAAGTGGCTTCGTAAATAGCAGGCGTGTCCGATGGAGACACTAGACGCATTATTTACCCCAGGAGTTACCGAAAGAAACCGAAAAATCGGGGTGTGGTCTCGTGGCTAGTGTTGCGGACTCATGGGTCAGGAGTCCGAGGTTCAAACCCCGTTCTAGCCCAACTTGATTTATTTTCTAATGGTGAGTTTTTTACAATTTGTTGAAAATGGCCACCAAAATTAAAATATTTTGAGAAATTATAAGAACGCTGATTTTAACTTTTAATTTTAAAAACAATATTTTATAATTTTCAGCGACTTGCAAACCAATACAGTGATGATTTGGATTTATTTTATACCACGCCACTAATGATCACGTCCTGTGTTTTGAAAAAGAATTAACAATTAAAAATTCAAATAATGATTAGTTCTTCACTTTTGTTTTAACTATTTACACATTGTGTGTATAATTATTTTTTTAAATTTATTTTTGTGAAGTCATCGTTTTAAATTTTCCTTTTAGAGCAATTTCTTTTTTTTCTCTATTTTTTCTTCTCTTCCTCTTTTTTAAAGCTGCTATTTTCCGTAATTCACCTATCTTTTATATGGGTTAATATTTATACTTGTTACAGATGTAATATTTCTTTTTGTATATAAAAATACTGTTTTTCATTGTATACTTTTCTTGATGTTTTTGTTCTTTTTTTAAATATTATGCTATATTTTGTTGTATTTTTTTTCACTTGTTTTTATTGGAATAATGTAAAAGGTTCATGGAACCGTAGATAAATAAATAAATAATACTACGGTTAAAACTAGAACGATTAAGTTGAGTGACGTCAGCAGGAGCTACTCAGGGGCGATTTCTGGCGTTAAAAATATGAACAGTGCTTATTAATAACGAACGCCCGATATTGATCGAGTGATTCCGAAACATTCCAAACGGGAGACGTATTTTCTAGTGATATTAAAGCATTTTGAATTGGTAACAAGTCTGATATTTACGAAAACGCATCCGATGAAGCCATTAAAAAGAGATTTATTAAAACACCGTCACGGCACAGGATTGTTTCACTAGAAGCAGTATATCTCAATAATGTATAAAAAAAATCTAAAAGGATCAGTCTTACGCGTAAAGTGCCAGTATAAGAACAATTAAATATTGCAGTGCAAAGACATATTTTAAGCTGGCGCCTGGAGCGTTAGACTGGTCACCTTACATTTCATATGTGATACAGATACACTGCAATTAGAGTGACGACGTAGTGCCCAATCCACGCGAGAGTAGGAAAAAAATTATTATGATTAGGCCTCTTGGCCTGTTGTGGTGCAATGAAAAATTTGAAAATGTCAAATTTGACAGGAATCGATCCTAAGCTGAACATTTAGGCGATCACAATGAACATGCTTAAGTTATCGCAGTCATATGTTAACGCGTGCGTAATCTCTAAGTCAACGCGCGTGTCGGTTTATTTTTTGTTTTCCTCGTAAATAAATACAGTTCACTAGCGAAAAATCGGCGTTTACTATAGAAAATAATATAATTTATTGCATTTGCAAAATAGTGAGGAATATCAAATACAAAAAGTGGAAATTAAATAACAATTTCTATGGCGACTGCTTTTCTTGACATTTGGCTTGCCAACTGCCGGCTAAATGCAATAAATTGCATGATAAATAATAGATGAATCAATTAAATTATGAGTTTTGGAATATTAAATTTGCCATATTTACACCGGTGAAATTCAAATACGTGATTGCGCAGCGGGATTATACGTCGCGAAACGTTAATATGTTGACATTTAATATAATTTGTGATGTTGATGATGTTGCATTGCATGCATTAATTAATGATGTTGCATTGCGATCGCGAATACGATAAACATCCATGGTGAGAAATTGTTATCACATCAGTTCTTAGCACGTCGACAGTTATTTTTGATTGAGCTACTGGAATTGAAAGTCCGATGATGCCATCGACTCAAAGACAATTGTCCATGGTTGTACACGGAAAATATTAATCAGCTTTAATAATGTTCGCTTAAGATTGCATGCTACCTTTCGAGCAAAACTCATGTATTTAGAGAGGTAACAAAAGTTTCTATGTGTTATTTCTACGGCTACGTTTTTTAACACAAAAAATACGCCAAATGTAAAATTGACAACAATTACCAAGAAAAATCTAAAGATAGAAATCAACAACAAAGGTTGACCACAGAACAGGATGTGTTACTTTTGTTGTCAAAAAAACTTTTTTTGTACGTGGCTAAAATTTATTTGGACCGCCATTAGCGGGTTGCTTTTTGTTTTGCTAATAATAACCTCTATTCTTTGTTTTAAGTATGGGGGAAAACCAGTCTTCAGAATAATTACTCTTATTAAAGTTTACATGTCTTAGTCTTGATCAATGCTAAGCGCCGTGGTCTCCAGGGAGGCGTTACATTAGGAAGACATGAAAGTCGCACCTTCCCTTCGACGGTATAAATCATCACGATCTTCGAGGTTTGACGTAAATCTTTCTTCTTTCTTTCTTTGACCTCTTTGACTAAAATCGATACCTATCGAAAGAACCCGTTTTCCAGGGTATATAATATATCTACGCACTGGAAGTGACAAACATCATGTTCGATCAAGCTCTTTAAACACATTTAAACCGTTTAGAGGTGGTTACTCTTTAATTATCACAGAAACCTATCTATAATTCAAAAGAAAAATAAATCAATTTTAATTTGATACTAAGCGCCGTGTAAAGTTTGACAATTAAGACAGCAGTGGCTTCTCCCATCTAGCAAATAATATTTGAAAAGTCGAGGTTGTATGGAATAATCAAATCGAACATATTAGAAATAGTCTAAAAAAACCTATTTACTTTATAAGCTTAAAAGAACCTCTAAAAATATATTATGCAGTTAGTCAATCAGTTGTTGCAAATAATATGGGTATGCATTAAACTATTGTCACTACTCAACACCTTTTTACCCACAACAACTGTTCACTTCCCACCACCAGTATCCTTTGATAACCCGCCACAGCAAGACCTCGTGTCGTATATATTATTTCGTTGAACGTAAACCGCATAAGAGACTTTGTTTCCACCGACCATCAGTGTTCAGCCCCAGATTGGGGGCCTGTCCTAGTATTGGTGCCGCTTGCAATCGACCAGTCGGACCACCGTAACTCCATCAAGAACAAACCAGGTTAGTGGCATCCATTCCTTATCCATCTATTCGTTGGGTTTGTGACCAATTGACACTGCATACCGCATGTCGAGGATATTCACTTATTATATTATATTTAAAATACAGTCCACTATATCGTAGCATCCGCATGGGAATTTGTTTCCAGCCAGTTAGTTTTGAAATATGGTATAATAGGATGGGGATGTGCAAATGACACAATACTCAAACAACTTATAATTGCACAAAAAGCTTTCTAAAATTATTCTGAAAGTCCAGAACGAGCTTTCTCAACATATGCAAAAAACTTGATGGTATGACTATAAAAAAAAAAATGCAAAAGTATTATTGATGTATGCATACAAAGATTATTCAATCCCTCTTATGACACAAAACAAAATTACCAGAGTAACTAGACATTCCACCCTAATGTTGCAAAAGCAATTGAAAATTAACACAAATTTCGGTCAAAGAGATTTGGTCAACTTCTCCATTAAAGTGTACAACCTTCTTTTGCTGTCCAAAAGGGAAATTCGTAAATACTGTCACTATTAAATCGCCATTAAGAAAATGTATAATGGAGGTGGAATGCGCACGGATTGATGTGATAAGCGGATCAGGCCAAATAGGTAGAAAGATATTTTTATTTATAGTGTTTTCATTTGTGAGCTAGGCGTGTGTTTATTATGTTTTATATGTATTTGATATTATGATTAAATTATGTTTAATAAAGCATGTTTCAAATTTATATTAAATGACTCCCTCGGAACGGACACTCTACCCCAGTGAGGGAACGATATAATACATCAAATATAATGTAAAAGAACAAATAAAATAAAACAAAGTTACAGCTCATCCGTTCGATCATTTGACGTTTAAGATGACATAACGCGCATGCGTCGTTAATTGCAATGGTAACACTTTGGAAGAAGTGTTGCTTCTATGAAAAATAAATATTACCATTTCATTTTTTGAATCGATAGGCTGTAGCTTCCTGAAAACACGTATCAACATATCTATAGAACCAGCTCCGTAATACCCAGGTAGATAACGATAGTTTTTTCCTCGTTTCTTCCAGCCCCGGGCCGAGGTAAGTTAGCATGAGGAGCCTATTTAAGCTCTTTTACTTTACGAAAAAAAGAATTGAGGAAATGTAGATGTTCAAAACGTGAAATTTTAATTAATAAATATACACATCAACAATATTTTTAGTTTGTACAAATGTTTACAGGTAAGACGGAGGGGAGTTGTAAAAATCAACAGAAAATGGAAAAATCGAAGAAACGTCGAAACATTTTGTTTTTTTAATATTTTTTTATTTCCTAGTGTAATTGGTCGCGGAGAGGCTGAGGGATTGATGACGGCTGTTAGATGGCCGAAACGTGTTTTTTTATATTGTCCTTTTTTTGTTAATTGAATTCTAGAAACGTTTTTGTTTTAATACGTTTTTACTATGCTATTTACTTTACCTTTTACTATGTTTTTATTTTGTTGTCTTACTGTGTTTTTTATTATGTTTTTAAAATATTCATTACTGTTTTCTAAAAATATTGTTTTAATTTGTTTTTTCTTTGAACTATTTATTGTTTTTTATATTTTGACTGCCTTAGAACAAGGTGAGACAAAACAAGTTTTAACCTAGTGAACTTTAAACTTAGTGAAACAGTAAAAGCAAATTTATATGTTATGTTTTAAATAAAATAAATTAATATGCAGTATTGATAATATTACACCTTTTGATGGCCAATGAAAAGTCATATGCGCTAAAAATGCCTATACTTAATGCCCCGTTTTCTATAATGTAATCCATATCTGTTTTAATACATATTTGTATTTATTTATTTATACTTTAACAATGTTTGTTTTTTTTTATACAGAATAATGTTCCCTCACTGCGGTGTCCCGTGCCGAGGGAAACATTTAACAATAAGTGAAACATGCCTTAAATTAGTTATTTAACACAGTTAACATAATAAGAAAATAAAAAAACGTAATTAATCCAACTAACCTAATTATCACATTAAACATAATAAGCAATATAAACTAAAATAATCATAAAAAACATAACAAATTCATAAAGACTTGTAGACCAAACTTCATCAACAGGACACAAATTTTACTGTTTCGGCTTGATCCACTCATCGATTCGTGCGCAACCCACCTCCAATATTCATTTCTTAATAGCAAATTTATATTAGCTTAATTTATTCAAAAATAAATTGAGACTTATTATTTCTGGCTGCGATACGATCCCACTTACTATTTAATGATGCACACTCCTAAACACTTACTCTCGTACAAATACACATAAACACATTCTTTTGTTGTAACACTATTTAATAATATGTATGATTTTTATTAAAAAACTTATGTCTGTCTTTAAAAAAAAAATGTTAACATATCATTGTCGACTGTTTGTTTCTTTAAAATAAATAAATAAATATTGCGAGTACTTACTAATTGTCTTTTTGGACAATGGAAGTAGGTTGTACACTTTAACCGAGTAGTAGGTAAGGTAATACTGATTTTCTCTTGTGTTTTACACTAAAATAATATTGAAGTGTACTCAAATGAGAGTGGATATGCTAAAATAAATTAATTATATCATAAAAGCCCTTTCATTTGCCGTATACAAATGTTAGCTTTTCACTTAAGGTGTACAGTAGGTATATAAAATACATGCATGTTAATTTATTTATGTATAACGATTCACAAACAATAAAGAATACATAAGACATTGGTATGATAATCACAATTCGTTATATTTAGATATTAGAAGAAGGATAAAAATTAGAAAATTGTTTTGAGGCGTTGCCTAGTGCCGAGTGGGTGAATTGGTTCAGCCAGATAAATATCACCCCACATGATAAAAGTTTCAGCTCCTTTACATCACAAAAGTCGACAAACGGAAGAATTTAAGAAACGTGGATGTTTTAACATGGGCAGAATGGTGATTGTTACAAAGTGTGTAATGTGGTTACTTAAACCAGCCAATCACAGGCCTGTAAATGCCATGACTTCCATATTCTGTTCTCAAAAATGTTTTCCCTCTATGATGTAACAAATTAAAATCTGAATAACTCCCTAGGGAGGAAATCCAGCCTGTCTGCAAACATTGTTAAATACTATTATGTAATAATAATAGTTATCCTCATAATTTAATTGATAAACATTTTACATGTATATTTCTACAGATATTTTTTTTTATTTTTTAAATAAAAACCTTTATTAGCATAAATAAACAATTAACAATACATTCAGTATAAAAACGGGACACGTAAGGTTGAACTTGCCAAAAAAGAGTCTGGCTCTTGTGTTTGGCAAGTTTACAAAATAACATAAAAAAGAAACAAAAAATGCAAAACAAAATAATAATAGAATAAAAAAAAAATTAAACAATTTTTTAAAAATTGAGAAAATACGAGAATACTCGTATAACACCTAAAAATATAAAAACACAAAATTTATAAATTTATAAACACAGGCACATATTAAACACACATCTCCATTTTCAAAATACAGTTAATGTTAATTATGTCAAGAAGCTTTTCTTTAATTTATCCTTAAATTTTACGTAATTTATTTCTTGACGTAGATTTTGTGGTAAATTATTGAAAAGCTTCCGTCCTATGTGAGTTTAATGATTTTTGGCTGTGGTAGTTTTAGTTCTCTGTAGAGCAAGGCATCCTGTTCTTACCTTCCCGTAATACGGTCCGATGGGAGGCTCTCCTTATGCACCTGGAGCATACAACACTTTCCGTAGATATCCTCCACTCTTAAAACATTAAATTTTTTGAATTGTTCGGTAGTTGAGAACAAGGATGTTTTATAAAGTTTTATTTTAATGATTTTTTTCTGTAGAACTTTTAAGTGTCTAAGATGAGCGTTATAAGCCCCTCCCCATCCAACTATTGCATATTGAATGATTGACTGTACGATATTGAAACCGTTATGTGAATTCTTTAATGTGTTGAGAAAAATAAAATACGTAAAATAAGCAACGTTTTTGCTGTCCACAATATAAGAAGGAACCTTTACATAGGTTGTAAATAAAGAAGTAAATATTATGTGATATTTAATGAAGGAAGTATTTTAGAAACAAGTTTAATGATCATAACATTTACATTTTACAAAATAAAGTGCAAAAATAAATTCGCTTTAAGGAAAATAGAGCGTAAAAATCAAATTGTGAATTTAGCAAAACTACATTCAGGCGAACATTTGCAATTTTACGATACCAATTATGATTAAATCACAAGTGAAACAAGTGTTTATACCACAAACGAATAGGTTACAAATTTGAATATCCGGTTACAATATTGAGTTATTGAACCGTGAACAACGATAAATTTCTCATTTATTGTGTATGCAGACAATTGGTAGAATTCCATATTTAATTTGGTAATGTATCCAAAATAAAACAAGTTTATTGGATTGTAATTCCACTTTATTTTTTATAAAATATACAAAGGGTATATTGTGACGCGTTTCGTCTTGTTAGGACATTTTCAAACAAACTAACTTAAATATTTACAAAGTTTCCTTATATACTAAAAATTATTGCTATTTTATGTTTGTGGATTTCTATACAAGCCAAAATAAGTAGAGTAATTAAAATTCAATTAGGGTATACTGAGTATATTATTATTTTTATTTAAATCTTAAAATAGGGCACACATATCATACATATTGTTATGTGTGTTCTAATAATAACATTGCAAATATATTTAATTTATAAATTGTTTATCACATATGTCTTGACCATTATTTTAAATTTTGATATGTTTTTTTCTTCATAAATATTTTTTTCCATTTCGTAATACTTTTTAATTGCTTTAAATAAAATTTAATTTTGTGACTTTGCCTTTTTCCTAAATGGAAGTCTAATTTTGTTCTTTTCTCTAGTATTGTGATTGTGTTTATGCTGGTTCCGATCAATTTTTTTCCAAAATTCTGTTTTTTTATTAGAGTTTATAATTTTATGAACAAATATCATTGTATTGTAAAATATTCTTTGTTTATATGTTAATAATTTCATTTCATTTACCATCGACTTTACCCTCGTATATCTGTTTTTTTTCAAAATGATTCTAAAGGCTTTATTTTGTAATACAGTTAGTTTATCTATGTTTTTTTTGTTTGATAAAAATAAAATGCTACTACAGTAGTTAACGTGTGGTTCAATAATTGCTTTGTAAATAGTTTTGCAGGAGTCCTTATCAATAAATCTTCTGATCTATTAGAGAAATATTTTGGTTATATTGGGGAAAGAAACTATTGGGAAGACGAAACGCGTCACAATATACCCTTTGTATATTTTATAAAAAATAAAGTAGAATTACAATCTAATAAACTTGTTTTATTTTGGATACATTACCAAAATTAATTTCTCAGTAAAATAACTCTCGAATTCGTTAAACATTTTTTTATCTGCACATATAAATTTACTCCTTAAATTTGTATATTTATTAAAATTATTTAAACCGCAGAAAAACATCAATTTCTTTGACATGTCTTCATTTGTGCTAGTTAATGATTATTCAAAGTAAAAAATATGTCAATGTTAGTAAATATTAGTATAAAACCACTAACCGACTTTTCATGTCTACTGGTTTCGAGACGTACCCGTCTCTTCGTCAGGACACTGACTACATTAACATACGAATACTAAAATACGCCTTCACCTTTACCATCACCGCAGTATGCATAATATTTACGAAAAATACATAAATTTCATGCAGAGTTAAAGGGGATAAAAACACCACCATGTCCGAACGTGCACTAAAATTACAACAACAACAAACAACAAACCATCGCCCCGTTTCCCCGTAAGGGTAGGCAGAGAGGATAGAACGCCACAACTCTCTATCTTTGCATACAGATCTCGCTTCCTCTACATTCATACATCTTCTCATGAACGCGCGCCGATTATTCCGACTTTTGTTTCGACTTTGTCCATCTTGAAGTATTTATTGGATTTGGTCATACCATGTCTTTCTCGGTCTTCCTCTATTTCTGCATCCATCAACATTCGCATTGTAAATTTTCTTATCCGTTCTTTCGCTGTCCATTCGTTCTACATGTCCAAACCAGCGCAGAGCTCCTTTCTTAATTTTGTCGATAATGCTTGTCTCAGCCTTACATAATGTAAGGAATCTTAACATTTGTGCATCTATCGTACATAGTTTTACCACACATTCGCCTGAGAGATAGCATTTCGACAGCATTCAGCCTACTTTCATCTCTGTTTTTCTAAGTCCATACTTCACTCCCATACTTTAGGGTCAGGACCAGGACTCCGTTGTGAATGGCTAATTTTGCCTCTCGTGACAAACATTTATTTGCCGAGGTTGATTTAAGTGCACCGTTCACTCTGTTCCCGCCACTCACCCTCCTTTCAATATCTTTCTCAGTCATTCCATCCCAAATAAACATACTTCCCAGATACACAAATTTCTCTACTTGTTTTAGTATAACTCCATTCACAGTGATTTCACATTTAGTCATACTTTCATTTCTTTCAAAAACCACATTAGATTTATCGACATTCATAAGCACATCGCTTCCCTCGCATACATCGTAGACCTTTGTTACCAAGAACTGCAGTTCTTCTATGTCGTTAGCAAGAAGTACAGCATCGTCAGCATACAAAAGACATACAAAATACACTAAAATTAGGTTAATAATATTTAGCAATGTGTTGCATAATGTGTGGGGGGGTGTGAGAGAAAGGGCTAATAGGTTGAATTATACACGATTAATATTTTTATTTAAAAATTGTGATGCTTGCATCTCTTTTAACTCTGCATGAAATTCAAAACACCTACTACAAAACAACTACGACAAAAAACGTCAAAACACTTATTTTTAATATTTCTATAGATTGGCTTCAAAGCTACACAAGCTTATTTATCAAGGTATACTTGACTGAAAAATCTTATCCTGTTTTATTTTAACAGTAATTTCTAAATATTATCAAATAAATATACATCGAAACACATGGAGCCAATAAGTGATATATATTTGTCATGTTGCTTTTGTAAAGAATTGTAGTGTAACTTTGAAACCGGTCGGTAAAAAAATGAAAATTAGTAGTTTAAAGCAAAAGTAATTTTATATTTATTTTATACGAATAAAATATGTTTATCTTTTTCGTTATCTTATTCATGAATACGATTTTTAAAAATACGTAAACATGTTTTTTTAAATGCAAACAGAAACCCGATTTACAAGATCGTTTAGCATCTCAAAAATATCATTTCGCAGTTCTAAAACACCTTTAAATATAAAAATAGCAAACAGAGTTTTAGTGGCTATAAAAATAATTTTATGACAAAAGCGACATTTGAAAAATCATGAGTGGATTATAGCTGCAAAAAAATGTATTTCTTCTGTAAAAAAGTACTAACCTACCATTAAAAATCAGGATACATATAAACAGTGAAATTAGCTAATTACTTCATAATAATTAATATATAACCTTGTGTTTAAATATACGCACTGTGTTTCTGGGCCAGACCAAGAAACTTCATATTAACTTTCCACATGGTAATTTTTTTTTAAAAACACATATTTTATGAAAAAAATAAAATCTCATAATTTGAAAATGTGGCGTTCTATCCTCTATGCCTACCCCTGCGAAGAAACTGCATGATGGTTTGATTGTTTGTTTTTAAAAATGGAGACAATTTTTAATGTCTCGGACTAGCATCGCTTACACAAACCCCAACCCCTCCCCTACCTAGCTCTTTCTTCCGCGTACAATGCGTGCTGATTTGTTGGTGTGTTACGATTTTAATATTATTGTTTTTTTTTAAATTAAAAAATGCGATTTTCCAAAAAAAGAATAGGATATTTCTAAAAGTACGAGACGAAAAAAATTCTATGACGTTTTGCAGTATGGCCCTCAAAAACAATATGAATTATAAATTTAAAATCCTTGGTACACTTCTACTTATTCATTTGACCAATTCAACCAAAGTATCTCCAGACTGGCAACTAACTTTTTCGTGGTTTTTGTCACAATTTTAAGCATTTAAAAACATCTCAACTTGTTGCAACACAAGACGGAAAACATTTTTGAGAAGGGAATATGGAAGTATTGGCATTTACAGGGCATATGACGTGTCATTGACTGATTTAAGTAGTCACATAACACACTGTGTAACATTCAATTAAGGCAGTTCAATAAAAAAAATCGCAACGAAACTAATTTGTAAGTCCGGATTTTTCCGGAAATAAATCCGGACAAGAACATAAAAACAATGAATTACCAATATAATATTTATTTTTAACGGCTTATGCCAAAAATATAATTATAAAAACAAAATACAAACCCATGTGTGTGTAAACAACATGGACGAAAATTTGAGTGGCAAACAGAGAAAAAAATATTAAATCACTTTTTACAAGACGAAATAACAAAGGGAAAAAAAATATTAAGTTTTGGTGTGACAGGGACAATGTATCATAATGTGGGGGCACGTTGCTTCATAACGAAAAATAGGAATAAATAATATCAATAGAAAAATGATGATAGCATACAGATAAAAGCAAGTCCCGTGAAGAAGTCACTTTGAATCACTAGAAAATACAAGATCAATTGATCGATGATTTTCACAAGATACCTGCATAATTAATCTCGTATGGAAGAGAAACATGAAACTGCCAGAGGAAGGATGAACGCAGAGTGACCGCGGTCGAAATGCGATCTCTAAGACAAACGTGTGGGAAATCATGCTTATGACAGAGTCACGAATAAAGAAATTAGGCGAGAGTGCAAACCCGAGACAGGTATACTTGATGAGATAAGGAAGGAGTTACTGAGATGGTTTGGTCATGTAGAACAAACAGAAACAGATATGTATGGCGAGAATGAATGGTAACTCTAGTGAAGTGACACTCGCTACTCAATAAATGTCGCTACGGTACCAGTCATGACGTAAGAATGGGCGGAGCCACGTGGAACGCGACGACCGGCAACAAACCGAAGGTAAATCACTCGGACGGCACTTGGATTCAATGCTCCCTAGCGATAGGACGTATTCTATTATAATTTACTAAATCCCTACAACCTCCATATTTTCTTTGGCTACGTGAATCTATTAAAGACAACCAAGAAATACGTGGCATGATCAGATAAAACAAAATTTGAAGTCTGGTTTTGTCAAAAGCAGACAAAACCGAAGGTAATGTATGGCAAGATGTATGTATGTGCAGGAAGCAAAGAATGTATGGCAGGATAGACGTGTATGGAGGTCCACCGTCTCTGACTACCCTTAAAAAAATGGCGTGATGGTAGAAGTAGTAGTAGTAGCTAATTGAGAAAGTCATATCGCTACCCCAAAGCAACAATGAGTTATCTCTAAAACACATATTCTGAGATAATCGAACATTGAGATGTGAAAAGGCAAACCTTTTGCACACTTCAGTCTTGTATGCTTTGCTTTTTTGATATTCATTATATCCCAATGCGTATTATTAAAATATTGTAAATTTCGTGTCTAATCTAGTAAATATTAAAACTATATATTTACTCACCCGTAGACAAGTGCTTAAGTATCTTTTAAGAATGTTAATAAAATGGCCAGAACTTACCTGTAACAAAAATTAAATAAATTAGATAAGGACAAATTATCAAGATTGACATATTACAACACAAATGGAGTACATTTTGGTGAATGTGTAAGCCCTCTAAATGGCATACTTCCACATCCTTCTAAAAAAATTCTTATTCGATATTGCAATATAATATGTTAAATAAGATAAATATGTGGTAATAATTACGGCCTTATATTTTTGTAAATTGTTGAAAAAAGTTATACTTAACACGAAAGAGAAAACATTCTTATTTTAAATTCGGAACTCAATTGTTGTGAACTCCTGAATCTTATTAACTTCAAAATACCGAATCGAGTTACTAGAAGTTGGGATTTGTTTGCAACTACATACGTAGGTACTAACTGTGCACGAAACTCTCCAATTCCGCGTTTACATTCCTTAGCCAATAAATTTACTTGTGATGTAGACAATTTAAATACAAAAATTATTCATTTGAATCGTTCTTAAATGCACTCTTTAAAATTAATTATTAAAGTCATAATAAAACTTTTCTTTTCATGCAATTTTTTTTCTGTTTTTGATGTATATTATCTCTTTCTGAAATTAATTAATCAAATATTTTTGTATATCATATTATTATCTTACATATACTTACTGTAAACTATTTTTTATTATTTGTTTTTAACATGAATTTGTTAATACCATTTTGTATTTGTATACATGTATATTTTTTGTGTTTTAATTCTTTATCGGTTATTTACAATTTGCTTTTTAATGCTAACACTTCTTAGATCCATATTTTTTCTTTTTTGTTATGAAAATTTTCACTTTTTATTTTGCATTGCAGTATGTTTTTTATTATTTCTACATGTATACAAAAAAGCGCCGTTTATTTTAAAAATTATTACTTACTATGTTTGTACTTACCTGTATAATTTTTGTAAATGCCCCTTGGGCGTATTGTAAAATTAAATAAATAAATATAAATTTTAATGAGAAACCTGTGCCTTAGCAAAGGATCAAAAATCAAATATGAAAATAAACATCTAAGATGAGAGAAATAAACACATAAGTTCGCCCAAAACTTTGACATCTGAGGTGGTATTCTGAATTTTCTTTACCACCTAGAGCAGTGTTTCCCAGCCTTCTTTATGCCATGCCCCACCATAGTTTTTTCAAAAGTCAGATGCCCCACCTGCATCTTTTTTAATTAAACAGCAGATTAATTTTCAATTAATCGTGTAGCATGTTTGTAAACATGTGAACCCCTAATGAAACCTATTCTAATACATATATTAAAACTGAAATTATAACAAAACACAAATTGAAAATGTAATTAAGTAGAATAAAATATATACGTGTATGGTGGCCTTTATAGACACGTCTTCCGCGCATTGACATACCTATAACAATGTACTATCAAAATACCACAATACAATTATACAGCTTGGGCCCGGTACCAATACAACATCTACAGCTACATTCTGCACAGTTTCTGTGTTTTTAGATAATTATTGAAATTGTAACGGGTTTCATACTATTTTAAGTACAATATGGCGTATATTTCAATTTTGTACATTTTAGGCATTTTTTCGTACGACCGATGAGTATTCCCATTATTATGTGGAATGCCGACGTGTCTCATCTCTGAAGCGTGGTGCCCCACCTCTGAGACGTTATGCCCCACCGGTGGGGCGTACGCCCCAGCGTGGAAAACACTAACCTAGAGAGTGGTTAATTTGGGGATTTTTATTTTTTGAATGCGACGACACTTTACTTCATAAAATGGATGATTAAACGTCAAATGATGTATGAAACTGTTTTAAAAAACATAAAAAAACGAATACTTTTTGGTAAATGCAACATAATGAAGTATTTTGGGTAATGCTAAAGGTGGCAATAACGAACTAAATGAAAATTTTCCTAGTAAAAGAAGAAGTATAAAAATTGGAAAATTGTTTTCAGGCGTTGCCTAGTAGGTGATTTGGTTCAGCCGGATGAATCTCACCCACATGATAAAGGTTTCAGCTCTTTTACTTCACAAAAGTCAACAAATGGAAGAGTCGAGGAAATGTGGATGTTTAAACATGGGCAGAATGGTGAATGTTACACAGTGTGTAAAGTGGCCACATAAACCAGCCAATGACAGGTCATTAGCCTTGAGGTGATTTTTACAAATACGGCGCTATATAAATTATCCAGATATATATATATAAGCCCTGTAAATGCCTAGACTTCCATATTCCCCTTGCAAAAATGTTTTCCCTCTCATTTGAAATAAAAATGAAAATTTTCGTATCAAGATTCGCGTGTTCGTATTTGTTTGACGTTAATTCATCAGTGTGGCCATAAATCAAGCAAAGTTTAGGTGCATGCAACAAATAAAAAGTCCCCAAATTAACCTCTCTTTAAGGGGGTAAAGAAGATTCTCACACATTCCGGGATAATACTGATTTAAATTGTTTGAAGTAGATTTTGAATACTATATTACGCATAGGTTAACTACTCGTATTTAAGTTCAAAATTTTATCGTTTGAAAATATTAATTTGTAAAAATGTCTGCATGTTTACCTCAAAATCGGAAATTTCGGGTTTATCTCACTGTTGCTTTGGGATATCGATGTCAAAAACAAAACGAGACATGTCGCTAATAGTACACATGTACCTTCAGTTCGCACCAACTATGCACAGAACTCTCCTCTAATTCGCTTGACGCGTAATTATAAAGTATTTTTCAATAACATAGACATATTTAACTGCAGTAAACTCACTTTTTAAAACCAAAAATAAAACTATTATATGAAAAAATTATGTTTCTTTATAAAAAAAAAAAATTTTTTACATTATAAATTTAAGTTGTTTCTATTCACTCATATCAAACACACACTCACCCTGTCCATAAACCTACCCACACACCCATATACAATCACACACATATTCACCATACCTACCAAAACCACACTCCACTTTTTTACACACGCATCCTCACACAAAACAACTCGCACACATGCACTTCTCTGAATTAATATCTAACTGAACTGGATTTTTATAATTGTATTTATGTGGAAAACTGATTTGGCTTTATTTTATGTTTTTTTTATAATGTTGTGTATATTTTTTTGTATTGCTGTTGTTTTTCTGAATAAACAAAATAAAATTAGATTAAATTAAATAGAATCACGGTCAATTTCGATATCTTAGGACAGTCGATGTTGTCATTAACAAATAAAATAAATAAAAATAAATAAAGTACTTTAAACTAATTGGTACACCGCGCATGAGCACATCACCTGA